>NC_007091.3:1494801-1539801 GCF_000004695.1 Dictyostelium discoideum AX4
TCATAGTTAGAGGACAAGAGAAGGTTATTTTAAATCATGAACAGTTATCAAAGAATCGTATTATCATTGAGATGGATTCAAAGGGATTGCCATCGGCATCGGTAACTTCATCAACACACGAACGTAAATCAAGAACTGGTGTAACACTAAAGAATGAGAAACTCTACTTAAAGCATAACACCTTTGGTGAAGATATACCAGTGGCAATTGTGTTGAAAGGTATGGGTGTTGAAACCGATCAAGAGATGGCACAGTTGGTGGGGTCCGATGATGTTTTCCTCAACGCAATCACTCCATCATTGGAGGAGTGTCAAAAATGTGGTGTGCACACTGCCGCCCAAGCATTGGATTATTTGGGTAGTCGTATTAAAGTTTTCCGTAGACCTTATGGTGTGCAAAATAAAAAGACAAAGTCAGAGGAGGCTCGTGATATTTTAGCGGGTGTGGTACTTAATCATGTGCCAGTACGTCGTTACAATTTCAGATTGAAGGTTATTTATCTCTCTCTTATGATTCGTCGTATTATTATGGCATCAAAGGACAAGAGTTGCCTCGACGATAAAGATTACTATGGTAATAAAAGAATAGAGTTATCGGGTCAATTGATATCACTACTCTTTGAAGATTGTTTTAAAAAGTTTCAAAGTGAATTAAAGAAATCAGTGGATCAAGCAATTGCCAAAGCTAATCGTGCAGAGAATTTAGATTTACCCAAATTAATTCGTACCGATACAATCACCAATGGGTTCACACATGCGATCTCTAGTGGTCAATGGAATTTAAAACGTTTTAGAATGGAACGTTCTGGTGTATCACAAGTTTTATCACGTCTTTCCTATATCTCTTGTATGGGTATGATGACACGTATTCAATCACAATTTGAGAAAACTCGTAAAGTGGCTGGTCCACGTTCACTTCAACCATCACAATGGGGTATGTTATGTCCATCCGATACACCTGAAGGTGAGGCTTGTCTACATCCTGACACAATAATCACAATGTCCAATGGTCAACAAAAACCAATACGTCAATTAAAAGATGGTGATTCAATCATCACTCTAGATCCAATCACTATGGAAGCACATTCAACTCGTATCTATTCACATTTCATTAAATCCTCTTCACAATATGGTAAACAATTATTAAAAATAACTACAATCACTGGTAAAGAAATCATTTGTACAAATGATCATAGATTCTTAACTTCAAATGGTAATTGGAAACAATCAAAAGATTTATTATTAAATGATAAATTATTTTTAATTTCTTCATCAAATCAATTAGAATTTAATAATAATAATAATGAAAATAATAATGAGAATAATAATGATATAATTGAAATTTTAAATGAAAATCAATTAATTAATCAAGGAGTAGTACCAATTAAGATTATTCAAGAATTAAAATCAATTGAATTATTACCTTTATTAAATAATAATGAAAAGTTAATTACAATTTCAAGAATTATAGGTTCAATTGATAAAATTGGTTCAAATAAACAAAATGAACCAATCATTCAATATCAATTTAATTTAATTTCAGATTTTGATCAATTTTTAAAAGATTTACAATATTTAGGTTTTATAAATCCAATTTATAAATTAAATGAAGAACAACAACAACAACAACAACAAAAAATAGATCATCAACAACAACAACAACAACAAGTAGAACAACAACAAAAATCAATTATTATAGATTTTATTGGTAGTTCATTTGGATATTTTATTCAATCACTTTTAAATGAAAAAAATTGGATTGAAAAATCAAATAATCAATTTGTTAAAAAAGAATTTTTATCAAGTTTTATTAGTAATGTAAATAGAATTCAATTTAATATTATTGAAGAAATTAATCAACAAAATAATGATTCAAATTTTAAAATTTTATTAAATTATAAACAACAAAAACAACAACAAAATGAAAAAGAAGAAAGAGCAGTAGTAGATCATGATAATGAAATATTTAATATTAAATCATTACAAATTTTATTAAATCAATTTAATGTTATATCAAGTATTGATTTTGAAGAATCAAATTTAATTATAATTAATTCAAGTTTAAAAAAGTTTATTGATTTAATTAATATTAAATTTAATCAAAAATTAAATAATCAAATTATACAAATTAGAGAATATTTAAATTATATAAATTATAATAATAATAATAATAATAATGAAGAAATTAATATAAAAAAGAAAGATTTTGGTTATTTTAAAAAATTAAAAATTAAAAGAAATAGTTTTGAAATTGAAATTGAAAAGATTGAACAATTAAATTATCAAGATTGTCCAGAGATTTCAGATTTTACAACAGAATCAGATTATCATAGTATGATTAGTAATGGTTTCGTTAGTCATAACTGTGGTTTGGTAAAGAATTTTGCATTGATGAGTCATGTAACCACTGATGATTCAGAAGGTCCTTTACTTAGATTAGCATACAATTTAGGTGTACAAGATATTCTATTGGTAACTGGTGAAGAGTTAAATTCAAGAAATGCATATTTAGTATTATTAAATGGTCAGATCATTGGTATTCATAATTCACCCGATTATTTTGTAACTACTCTAAGAAAGATGAGAAGAGCTGGTAGAATTAGAGAATTTGTTTCAATTTGTAAGAATAAGGCTCAACAAACTATTTCAGTTGCATGTGATGGTGGAAGATTGTGTAGACCTGTTATTATTGTAGATGATCAACGTCCAAGATTAACTCAAGAACATATTGAAGATTTAAAAGATGGTCTTAGAACATTTGATGATTTCATTAGAGAAGGTATCATTGAATATTTGGATGTGAATGAAGAGAATGATAGTTTCTTGGCATGGAGAGAGGCAGCTATTCAACCATGGACAACCCATCTCGAGATTGAACCATTCACAATGTTGGGTTGTGTAGCTGGTTTAATTCCATATCCACATCATAATCAATCACCACGTAATACCTATCAATGTGCTATGGGTAAGCAAGCAATTGGTGCAATCGCTTACAATCAATTGACTCGTATCGATACATTACTCTATCTATTGGTACATACTCAACGTCCATTATGTCAAACACGTACAATCGATCTATTGAATTGGTATAAATTACCAGCTGGTCATAATGCCACCGTGGCGGTAATGTCCTACTCTGGCTATGATATTGAAGATGCTTTGGTCATGAATAAAGCCTCATTGGATCGTGGTTTCGGTCGTTGTATCGTATTGAAAAAACAAGTTACCTCAATCAAAAAACATGGTAATGATACATCGGATCGTATTTTCCCACCAACTCCAAACGATTTGAGACAACCAAAATATGGTCTCTTGGATAGTGATGGTATCGCAAAACCAGGTGAACTCGCTCAAAAAGGTCAAATTTTAGTAAACAAATATTCACCATTGAATACCATCGATGCAACACCAAATCCAGAACTCATACCAGACTCTGCCTATAAATCAAGTTATATGGGTTATAAATATGATAATCCTGCATTCATCGATAAGGTCCTTTTGACAAGTGGTGATGATGAACAATTACTCATTAAAATGTTAATGAGAAGTACTCGTCGTCCAGAGTTGGGTGATAAATTCTCTTCACGTCATGGTCAAAAAGGTGTTTGTGGTATCATTGTCAAACAAGAAGATATGCCATTCTCTGATCTAGGTATTTGTCCAGACATTATTATGAATCCTCATGGTTTCCCATCTCGTATGACTATTGGTAAAATGATTGAATTGTTGGCTGGTAAAGCGGGTGTCTTGAGTGGTAAATTTGGTTTTGGTACTTGTTTTGGTGGTGATCGTGTTGAAAATATCTCCAAAGTACTCATTAGCAAAGGTTTCAGTTATGGTGGTAAAGATTATGTTACCAGTGGTGTAACTGGTGAACCATTGGCATGTTTCATCTTTTTCGGACCAATCTTTTATCAAAAACTCAAGCATATGGTCATGGATAAAATGCATGCTCGTGCTCGTGGTCCAACAGTAACTCTAACAAGACAACCTACCGAAGGTAGAGCAAGAGGTGGTGGTCTTCGTTTAGGTGAGATGGAAAGAGATTGTCTCATTGGTTATGGTGCTTCAGCTCTCATCATGGAAAGATTAATGATCTCCTCTGATAGATTCACAGTTTATGCTTGTAAAAATTGTGGTTTCCTTGGTTATGAAGGTTATTGTCAATATTGTAAGAGTAGTGTCGATATCTCAACAATTCAAATACCATATGCTTGTAAATTATTATTCCAAGAATTACAAGCAATGAATATTGTACCACGTCTTAAACTAGTTGATTCTTAAAAACAATAATAAAATAATTATAAAAAAAAAATAATACAATTAAAAAATAATAATAATAATAATAATAATAAACATAATAAAATATATTAACAACAGCAACAACAACAACAATAATAATCATTTATTTTTATTTTTATTTTATTTTTTTTAATTTAATTTAAACCAAATATTAGTTTTTAATTCATAAGCTTTTTCATCACTTAAATCAGCAAAATTTAAATCATCAATAAATACACCACCATTAATATCTAATAATTGAAATTTTGTTTTTGTTTTATAACCAAAAGTGTTTAAGATCTTTTCAGATATTTCCATTTGAGTATCTGAATATTTAATTTTAACATTTTGATTTTTATCAAAGTAACTGAAAAATCCATGATAAATGATTGTTATGGTTTTATGAATTGGTATTGAACCAACTAAAACATAATCACCTGAATTAAATGGTGATTTTACTCTTTGAGAATTGAAATCACCTTTTTTTTTTAACCATCCACCAACAATATTAAAATTTTTTCCAATTGTATTCATATCAATACCACTTTGAAATTCTAATGCTGGTTGAGTTTCAAAATCATTTGAAAATACTCTAACTTTAATATTATTATTATTATTATTTTTATAATTATTTTTATCATTATTATTATTATTTGGATTTGGATTTGGATTTGATTCATCATAATTATTAAAATTATTTGAAATTGAATAATTTGAAATTCCAAGGAATAATGCTGAATTAATTTGTTGTGGGGATAAAACTTTAAAATAGATATTATTTGGTAAATTATTTGGATCATTAATTAAAGTTTCAGGATCAATTAATGATTTTGAATTTAATGATGAATTATTATACATTTGAATATAGGGTGACAATTGTTCAACACCAAATGCAATTTTAATAAATGGTCTTAAATGAGTAAATCTCCAAACATTTTCAAATTTAATTTCTTCTTTAATTTCTGAATGACCACAATGTACCCAACAAAGAAATGTTTGTGGTACATTTTCAATTTCTGGTGGTGGTTGTGGTGGTGTTAAATTAACTGGTTTTTGATTATTTAATAATTGCATTTGTAATTGTTTAAATTGTTGGAGGTTGAAACTTTCTTCTTTTTGTTGTTGTTGTTGTTGTTGCTGTTGTTGTTGTTGGTGCTCATGGTGTTGAGGTTGTTGATGTCGATTCTTTGGGTGGTGGAAATGTTGTTGTTGTTTTTGCTCTTGTTGTTGCTGTTGATGATTTCGTGGTGAATCATCAAGATGATTTTGTTTTTGTTCTTGAGAGTATGATATTGAATCGGGGGTTTCATGATATTCTTCATGGTTATGATGTGAATTTGATGTTTTATCACCATCAACTTCTTTATTAATTGATTCATTTTTTGAATTATCTTCCTTACTACTATCATTATAATTATTATTACTCTTTTTATTATCATCATTTTTATTTTTATTATTATTTTTATTATTATTATTATTATTATTATTATCATTATTGTTACCTCCATCGCGATTGTTTATTTCATTTTTATCATAACCATTATTTGTTTCAAAATTATTTTCATCATTACTATTATTTTTGGGACTGGTATTTGGGTCTGGCATTTTAAAAAAAAAATTTTATTTCTTTTTTTTTAAACAAATATAAAATTTTAAGGATAACCAAAATTATTTTTATTTTTATAAGCTGGTAAAAAATAATAAAAAAAAAAAAAAAAAAATTGCAGAATTAACTCAAATCTCTTTTCCATTGTTAGATAAAAACTCAAGTTTTAAAGTTTGGAAATTTATTTTATTCGATTCAATATAAAAAATAAACAATAGGTTTTTTTTTTTTTTTTTTTTTTATTATTTTTATTATTCTGTTTAATTTTTTTCTTTTTTAATTTTATTTTTAATTTTATTTCATTTTATTTTTTTATTTGAAACATATTATTTCATTTGAAACTATTTTTTTTTTTTTTTTTTTATTTATTATTTTATTTTTAAAACTATTATTTTTTATTTTTTATTTTTTATTTTATATTTTATTTTTTTTATTTCGGTTTTTCAAATTGCGTATGTTGCATTTTAACTAACACAATGCTTCTTTTTAGTTTAAAGAATGAAAAAAAAAATAAAAAAAAAAATAAAAAAAAAAAATAAAAAAAAATAAAAAAATTAATTTTTTTTTTTTTTATTTGTGCAATTGATCGCCATCATTTCAGACAAAAACAATTAAATACACTTGAGAATCATAATATCGTCGTCATTTTCCATTATTACATGAAATTAATTTTTCATGTTTTTATTATTTTATTTTAATTTTTTTTTATTTTTTTTTTTTTATTTTTTATTTTTTTTTTTATTATTTTTTTATTTTTTTTTTTATTTTTTTTTTATTTTTTTTCCAATATTTAAATTAAAAAGAAATCTAAATAATATTATTTTATTATTTTATGTCTTTTGAACTTAAAAAACAAATAAATTAATAAAAACATTAATTTTTTCAAATAAAAAAAAAAACAAAAAAAATTCTAAAATTATCTTGGATATTATTTTTTTTAGGTGTGAAAAAAACAAAAAAAAAAAAAAAAACCCTTCGCAAGGGTAGGTTCAATGTTTTGAAATTTAATAAAAAAAAAAGATATTATTTTAAAAATTTTTTTTTTTTTTTTTTTTTTTTTTTTTTTTTTTTTATGCAATAATTCGTAATTAAAAATCAACATTGTGCAAACCAGAGAATATTTTTTTTTTTAAAATTTTAATTTTTTTTTTATTTTTGTTTTTTTTAAAGAAAATATTTTAAAAGTGAAACAGGATTGTCATTAATCCTGTTGTCTGTTTAAATTTGTCATTAACCTGTTGAAAATTATTTTTTTTTATTTTTTGTTTTATTTTTATTTATTTTATTTTTTGTATAAATTCACACACTATTTTAATTTAATTTTTTTTTTTTTTTTTTTTTTTTTTTTTTTTTTTTTTTTTTTTTTTTTTTTTTTTTCTTTTCTTTTCTTCTTTCTTTTTCCTTCACCCATATTTAGATATAAAGAGTAATACCTTATTTACCAACAAGTTATAATTCCTTTTTATCATAAGCATACATTTTTTTGTACCACCACTCTTACCAGTAATAAAAAAAAATAAAAAAAAATTAATTATTTACAATCGTTCAATTTTTTGATTTCTCAACACACCCCCACACATTCACATCACACATTATAATTCACACACATTGCGTTTTTACATATATCACCTAAACACTAAAATATAATAAAAATTTAAATAAATAAAAAAATTATAAAAGATTAAATTAATTGATTATTGATATTAAATTATTTTATTTTTTCAATTTTTTCAATTTTTTTTTATTTTTATTTTTTTTCTAATCAAAAAATAAAAAAAAACAAACAAAAATAAAAAAAAAACACCTAGACCTACAACCACACAACCCAAATATCATAACCTCATATATTCTTGTTAATTTAAATTTTATTTTTTATATATATTTTTTTTTTTCCTATTACATATAATATTTTTTATTTATTTTTTATTTAATTTTTATTATTTATTTTGTATTATTAATAATTAAAAATAATTTTTTTTTTTTTTTTTAAAAATTATTTAAAAAAATGGAATCTTCAACAGAACCAAATTTACCATTAAAAGCAGAAAGTGCTTCAATTGGAATTTCAATAACCGACACTTGTAATACAACAAATTTAACCAGTAATAATAATAATAATAATAATAATAATAATAATAATAATAATAATAATAATCCAAATAATAATAATAATAATAATCCAAATAATAATAATAATAATAATCCAAATAATAATAATAATAAAAATAATCCAAATAATAAAAATAATAATTTAATTGTTGATAATATAGTTGATTATAATAATTTAACAGTATCACCATTACCACTTAATAGAAGTAGAAGTAATAGTATGAATAGTGGACCAACAGTTCATGTAATTAGTAGTACTACTGGTAGAGGTAGAAGTAGTAGTATGTCAAATAATAGTATGGTGATTAATCAACCTTGTGGTAGTACTATTACTACAACCAATATCAATTCCAATACCAATAATAATAGTAGTAGTAGTAGTAGTAGTAGTAATAGTTATTATAATTATTTTAGTAGAAAGAGTAAAAATAATAAAAAAATTAAAGTACCAAGTTCACCAGAATCAATTGGAGGTATGGGAATAATGGGAGGTGGTATTGAAGGTGGTGATAAATATTCATTCGTTTTAACAGCATCACCATCACCAAATACCTATTTCAATAATAATAGTGTAAATAATAATTTGGCAAACTTTTCATTAACCGATGAAGGATATCTTGATACGATCGCACATGAGAATTTAAAAGATCCAGCAACATTAATTAGACAAAGAGAGATATCAAGTGAATGGACAAGTAAAATCATACCAACCAATTGTACAACCGATCAAGCTAGAAAGAATCTAAAAGCATTAATAAGAAAAGGTATACCAGATAAAAAAAGAAACCTAGTTTGGAAAGCGATCATTGGTACAAATGAAGCCGACCAAACTCATTGTTACAATAGTGCATACTCTTCATCATTTGGTGATGAATCAGATCCAAACATTAGAAATATACCAGCCTTTGGTGGTTTATTCTCACCATCAGATCATTTAATCACTGAACAGGGTGTAAAACAAGTTAAATCCATTCTAAACCTTATTCATACAAATTCACATGTTGAATATTGTCCACAAATCTCTGACCTTGTACATATTTTAATCTCCTTTATGTCAGAAGCAAACACATACACCACAACTTCATTAATCTTAAAAGATGCTGAAGAAAATAGACCTCATAGATTCTTAAATATTGATAAAAAAGAATGTGCTAAATTTGTTCATTCTTTTGATCATTTAATTGAATTACATTTACCAAAACTTCATAGACGTAAGTTATTTAAATAGTCAATTAATTTAATAATAGAATTTTAAAAACTAATTTTTTTTTTTTTTTTTTTTTTTTTTTTTTTTTTTTTTTTAAATTAGATATGATTACAATTGGTTTAACAAATTCATTTGTATTTTCAGATGAATGGTTTTCAAGATTATTTGTATCATTTTTACCATATAATACAGTTTTAAGAATTTTTGATATTTTATTAAATGAAGGTTATAAAGTTTTATATAGAATTGGTTTGGCATTATTAAAAACTCATAAAAAACAATTAAAGAAACAAAAGGATATTGAAAAGTTTTTGTCAACTTTAAACAAATTAAATTTACAAATGTTTGATGCTGATGCTTTAATTAAAGTTGCTTTTGAAAGTATCTCTTTAAAAAGAAGTCATTTAGAAGATATCAATGATAAACAAAATCATAAAGTTAAAGATGTACCTGAACCCGCACCAATTTATTATAGATCAAAAATTACAATACCTTCTGTAATTTTAAATTCTGATGATGTAATTATTAAATTATTATTATTATTTATTATTTATATTTAATTTTATAAAATAATATATTAATTTTTTTTTTTTTTTTTTTTTTTTTTTTTTTTCTTTTCTCTCTCTCTTCTAGTTTGAATTAATTTGGGCATGGTTACCACCAAGATTATCAGTTGCAACACCAAGAAAATTATTCAATTCAGTTACAGATGGTAATAATGTTAGATTATTATTTGAAAGTTTAGTTGAACATACTTGTATTTTAGTAGTTTTAAAATCTGATAATGGAAGTATTTTTGGATTTTATAGTGACTCTGAAGTTCAACCAAAGTTTGGTTTTGGTGATAGAAATGTCTTTTTATTCACTCTTAAACCTCATGTTCATGTTTATAAACCAACTGAAAAAAATCAATTATATACAAGTTTTAAAGAACAATCAATTTCAATTGGTCATTCAAAGTATGTTTTTTTTTTTTTTTTTAATACAAAAAGTTCTTAATATTAACTTTTTTTTTTTTTATAGTTTGGGAGAGATAGGATTATTTATTGGTGCAGATTTAAATGGTAAAACTGGTGCCACGGAAACTTTTGGAAACCCATGTTTGAATGATAAAGATCAACATACTTTCCAAACTATTGTTTTAGAAGCATTCACAATTGAACAATAAAAAAATATAATAACATGTAATTATAACAACAAATACCAACAATAGTAAATAATTTTTTAGAATAATCTATTTTATTTTTCTGGAAAAAAAAAAAAAAAAAAACAACCGATGTAAATAAATATTTTTTTAATTATTTCTTTTTTATTTCCAAGATATATTTTCACAATTTTTTAATAATTTCTTTATTTTTGTTTTTTTTATTTTTTTTTTTTATACCAAACCTTGAGTAATTTTGAAATTGATTGGGGTGATAAAAAATTTCCCGAACACATTTATTATTTATTATTACACGATATAATGCTTTATTTTCTTATTTTTTTTTATTTATTTTTCTAATGTTATTTTTTTAATTTCACCATAAAACTCACCTAAATCAATTTCAAATTTACCATCTTTTTCAACCTCTTTATCAAATAAATTGCCACGATGTCTTAGTTTTGATTTTGGCAATAGGTCTCTGAAGCTTTTTAAATCACTTTGATTTTTAAATATGATAGGATTACTTTGGTAGTTTTCTATTAGACTTTTCATAGTCTGATCAGTATCAAGATTTTAATATCTTTCTTTTGTAATAGGTGATGGATAATGGATACATTTCCATTTATAAAAGTATCTGCAAGAATTTTACCTTGTACACTTGTTATATTTGGAGGAATTATTACCTTAGATATAACTGATGAATTAGAACTGTTGTGATTTTTATCATTATCTTGTATGTCAATAGAAATTTTTCCACTTTGGTTATTAATGTCCATTCTGAATGGCAATTTTTTTTCTCCAGAGTATAAAGCAACTGATTTTATACGACTTTCTCCATTTAATAAAATTTCAGGTTCTTGACCAATCTTTTCAATAATGTTTTGATAAACTTCTAATGATAGTTTTTTTGTAAAATGTTTCAATTTTTCAACTTGAATGATACTATCGGTGTGTGTGTAGTTATTATCAGATTTACCCTTATACAAATGATCTATGGAATTAGGTGTACTTATACCTTCATCTGTTTCATATGCCACAGTTTTTTTATTTGCATCAATTAAAAGAGCTTTTGAATGATTTAAATTAGATGCAGCTTCACCATGATCGCCTATTTTAGTATTTATACTGTAATTAAGTTCATACATATCACTTTGATTTTCTTTTAATAATATTTGAAGGATATTTTCAAATTCACTATCGACCGGGTAAATATGAACTATATTAGTGTTTTTTTCCTATTCCCAGGCAGAAATCGATTTTTTCGAACATTATTTTTTTTTTTTTTTTTTTTTTTAAAGAAATTAATTAAATGAAAGATCTATATTTAGATCTTAGGAAGTTAGTCTATTTTATTTTATTTTTATCTTTTTCCTAAAAAAATCTTTTTTTTTTATTTTTTTTTATTTTTTATTTTAATTTATAATAATGAGAAGAGAGAATGAATGTAAAGAAAATGGAGAAAAAAGAAATAATGTAAATTCATTTAATAAAATCATTAAGCTAAGAGTAACTGATGATATTGAATATAGTGAATTATTATTTTGGAAGATATTTAGAAATAGTGATCAATAAAACAATAATGTCATTCATGGATAAACGATTCACACCAAAATATAAAACAATTTCAGATGGAGCTGAAATGATTCGAAATAATCAATTCAGTCTATTAAAAGATAAAATTAAAATAAATTGCAGATATTTACAATTTCATGACAAAAGATATTCACAATTTTATGACAAAATAGGTTGTGAAATTGAAGTTTTAATAAATTATTTAAAACAATCGTTCGCGATAATCAATTTTACAGAAAATTCTTTAGAAACCACCTTTTTGAATATAGAAATAGAGGAGTAATCATTTCATTAATTATATCAAAGAATTTACAAGTATATCAACTATTCATAGAAGAGTTTAATCATATACCAACTGTTGAGGATTTAAAAATAGCAACTTCATTTGGTGCAAACAAATTCATTAGATATCTATTAGAAAAATCACAACTAGAACAACCAAAATTTGAAAGATGATTTAGACAATTATAATTCAATCTATACAATAGTTACTTCATATAAATCATCAAATTTAAAGAGAGATATGTTTAAAGGATTACTATGCTATTTTAATTGTTATCAAAGTTTAAGAGATCATAATAATAATAATAAATAATAATAATAATAATAATAAATTTCAAGAACTAACGATTGATACTCTTTTGAGTATTCACTCGAATAGAGAAAATGGGTTTATAATAAAATCAACATCAACAATAAAATCACTATTTAGAGTTTGTAAATTAATATTAAAATTAAAAGTAATGACGAAAACAAATGAATCAGCAAACAACTAATCAGATTCAGCATCTCCTTCAATTACAATTCAATATATTGAAACATTTATAAAAATAACACCAAAAGAAAAATTAAAATCAACATTAGGAAACCCAATAAATTCCAACTTTAACAATGATTGCAAGTATGATGATAGTGATGATGATGATGATGAACAACGTTTTTCTAAATTAATAGCATATCAAATTCAAGAATATTATAGTAATAGAAATAGAATACCACGGAAAGTATTCTATAAATCAAAAAGTGGTCAAATGGTTCAATTAATTCGTAAACATTGCAGAGATTCAGACTTTTGAAGTTATGGAAGTTTTTTTAGCTCATTATCAATCAACACATAACCTTTCACCTTCTCCACATTTTAAAGACGCCGAAGAAGTTAGTAATTAATTGCTTGGCTAACAAGAACTATTTTTATATACACCCGATTTAGACAGTAGTTTTTTCAAAAGATTTGATAAACAACCTGAAGATAATAATAATAATAATAATAATAATAATAATAATAATAATAATAATAATAATAATAATAATAGTTGTAGGTCTAATGATGATAATGATGAACATAAAATCTTTATAAAGAAATTATTGGATGAATATTATTCGATATTTTGTAAAGATAGATCAGCCATTTTATATTATTATTATTATGATGGATTTAATAATATCAATTTAGAAAATAAAAGTTTATACAGTGTAGATTTAGAAGAATATTATGAATCATTTAGATTTGGAATTCCAACATTTGACTTGGTTGGCCATTTTCTTTGTGACTACCTTAACTTTTCATCATTGATAGATATCATGGAATATCCATATAAAAAGTCAATTAATATTTTATTCTCAAACTGTACAGATAGATTAAAAAGATTCGGTTTATAGATAAAGCCATTCAATCAATAAAATCAGATGGTTTGCGAAATGTTGAAAATCAATTAACGAATTTCTTTCGTATGGTTGTCATGCACGACGATTTAGAATTAATAAAGTATTTTTTTAAACAAGTTAATGGTTATCAATTAGATTTAGGTGGAAATTCACACTACTTATATAGATTTCACCCGACAATTTATATTGGTTCGGTAGATGTTTTAAATTATTTATTTGAAAATCATAGAGAATACTATTGACCATAAAAACAACTATTATTCCTATTTCGAGAATTTAGAATTATTAAAACATTTTGAAGGATTAACACTCAAAGTTCCATCAACATCAAGACTTGGTGGATACTTGCAACACTATACTAGAGGTGATAATTTTTAAAATTACGTATCACATCACCAGAAACCGTTTGTATTTGAGTACTGATTTGATTGAATCAATTTTTTCTTTCTTTCCAGAGAAAACAAGATTCCCAATCAATTTTATTCAATCTACAACTATTAATCTTAAAACATACAAACTATTAACAACCATCGTACTTATACAAAGAAATTTCAAAGCCATAAGAATTGGACCAGATGTCTTCTCCAAAGATTTTTTAAACTTTTTAGATTGGATATTTACAAATTATCCTAATATGATGAAAATAGGAGGAAGATTTTTTAATTAAAATCAACTACTTAAATTATTTCTTTTTCTAGCTAATAGGTTAAACACTGGTGAAATTACTGATAATAATGAACTTGGATACATTCTATGCATCTAATTATGAACATTTTTCATGTTATAATAATTTTAAATATTTAGATTCAATGTTAAAAAATGTTAAAGATAATGAAATCTTTTTTAGGGCTATTGTAATTGCTGTTGCTAATTCAAGATTACATATTTTAGAATTTTTAAATGAAAAATGTGGTGATCTTGTAAAAGAAATAAAGAATTATAAAGGATTTAATTTTTTTCTAAATCAAGAATTTCCAAGAGATAATGTAAGGGTATCAGAATTTCTACTTCAATTAATTAACCAAGCAGATTCAGAAAAATTATTTGGTCAAAAATCATTATTATATTTCAAATAAATTAAAGTCTTTAAATAAATAAATTTTTATTTTATTTCTTTTTTAGAAACTTTTTTTTTTTTTTTTTTTTGTAGTAAACATTTCATAAAAAGAGAAATTAAATATAATCATATATTAATTAAATATAAAAAGATTATAAATAAATTATAAATAAAAAAGATATAAAAAAGATATAAAATAGATTTTTTTTTTTTTTTTCACTGTTTCATCGATTTTATTTATTATTATTCTTATTATTCCCATGAATTTATTATTATAGTTAATTCTTTAATTATATATATATTTTTTTTTTAAATAATAATTTTATTTTATTTATTTTAATATGGATTTGGTATAGAAATAGAACACTCTAAAATACACAAAATGATATAAAAAATGAATGTAATTATTTTTTTTTAATTTTTATTTTTTTTATTTAAATGATTGCATTCTTTTTTTTTAAAAGAATGATTACATTTATTTTTTGTATTTTTTATATCATTTTATGTATTTTTGAGTACTCTATTTATATGTACTAAATTATATTAAAAATTAATAAAATTAAATTGTTTAAAAAAAAAAAAAAAAAAAAAAATTTCATTTTTTTTTTTTTTACTTTTTTTTTTTTTTATTTTGGTTTATAATAATGAAAAGAGAGAATGAATGTAAAGAAAATGGGGAAAAAAGAAATAATGTAAATTCATTTAATAAAATCATTAAGCTAACAGTAACTGATGATATTGAATATGTGAATTATTATTTTGGAAGATATTTAGAAATAGTGATCAATAAAATAATAATGTCATTCATGGATAAACGATTCACACCAAAATATAAAACAATTTCAGATGGAGCTGAAATGATTCGAAATAAATTTTTTGAAAAATATTGACTGTAAAGAGATCTTGAATATTTTTGACTTGAACTAAATGATCACTACCACTATAGTAGTGTAATACATCTCTGAATTGAAAAAGAGGTAAGGAACCATCTTCGTTAACTTTGGGTGATTGATAAAGTATTGATGCAGTTTTATACATTTCAAGTCTTTCTACTACTTCCTTGATACATTCTGCTGTACAATCTTCCCCAAATTCAAATTCCAGTAAGTTATCATATTGAAAAAGGTTTCAGTAAAATCTGGAAATTTACTACTATTATTTTCGAGACGTGGTGTATAGTTGAAATAACAAGAGTTTTCTTCCTTGAAACCACCTACCAAAATGGATATAATTTGAAAAGCACGAGGGCCCATTATCATCAAACTTTTTTGGTATATTAACATCATTATAGTACCAACATACAGAGTTCATATAGTTTTTAAACATGGCCTATGTATATTGTATCATTTTTTTTTTACATTCTTCACTACATCCATTTTTGATATCAGGAAAAAGATCACCCCTCATGAATTCTTCGATAACAGCAAATGATGTGCCACTGCCTACTCTTTGGAACAAATCTTCAAAATTATATTTATCATGAACGCACATTCCAACAATTGTATATAAAAAATGAAATAAAAAAAATAAAAAAAAAAAAAAAAATAAAAAATCAATTAATAAAAACTTTTTTTTTTTTTTAATTTTTAATTTTTATTTTTTAACTATGTAAGGTATTTGGATAATCTGGAAGGCTACCATCTTCATTTAATTCAATTGATAAATCAAAACCATGTTCAAAATCTTTTTTATTTCCACGTCCCGATAATGAATCTAGATATGAGCCTGGGGTGATACTTTTATCTCTAATTAACTTGGCGTCGTTGAAGAACCAGCACAAGGCATTGGATTGATATTTGTACACATATTGGGTTATTTTTATCATCTTTTCTTTACACTCATTGGTACATCCTTGAGTAAATAAAGGGAAGTTGTCCCCTACTGTCAATATTTCTAAATACCTAAGAGGTACTTTTACAGCACCATCAAAGGTTAGGCTCTCGTGAGGGCACACTTTATATTTTCTACAATTATAATTTAACATTTTAAAAATATATGTAAAATATTGGGTGGTGGTTAAATAAAAGCTATTTTTTTTTAAAAAAAAAAAAAATAAAAAAAAAAAAAAAAATAAAAATAAAATAAAAAAAAAAATTAATAAAAATAAACAACCTAAATAATTAAGAAAAGTTGGGTTATTTGTATTTTACATTTTTTTTTATGAAAACAACCACTAAAAATATACATACAATTAAAGTTAAAAATAGAAACAAGCAAAACAAAAATGGTAGCAAATTAAAATAATAATAATAAAAATAAATTAAATAAAAATAAATTAAAAAATTATTTAAATAAAAAAAAAAAAAAAATTACCATTAAATTAATTATTTTTTTTATCTTCATTATATACAATTTAATTTCATTAATTTTTTAATGGCAAAACTAAAAATAATTATTTATATTGTAATAATTTTTTGTAGTAGTATCCAATTTTCTTTTGGATACGAAAAGGCGATTGCTTCATTTTATCCACCTCCAGGTGATTTGCATCCCACTACTCATAATTTTTGGGCATGTAATAGTGTCATTAACCAAAACGGTGGATTCGGTCCACTTGAATGCAATAATGCCGGTATCTATGCAATTTTCTCGACCGCCAATGAGATCATCGACGGTAATGAATACATGCTTCCACTATTTTATATTGGAAGATCCACTATAGATGTTCGAGATAGAATTGCTGATCACAGTAGACGAAACCATGTTGATAATGATTTCATTGTGTGTTATATGCGTTTCCCAGCATTGGATGATTATGGTTACAGTAACAAAGTAACACCCGTTGAACAAGCTCTCCTTCACCAATTCAAAACTCAATTCAACTCATGGGATAACCTCGGTTTTGATCCACAGTATGATACTGCTTATCCAGATGAAAATGGTTTGGGATGGGATATCCTTGCATCTTTTTATAATATGGATATCAATGCTCCATCTTTTAATATTGAAAAAGAGCCAGGCTTTGTATGGAATGGTCAAACTAATGGACATACTGAACGTTTCGTCCAATCATCATTAAAAGCTGATCAATCTGAAATATTTCCAGAGGGTATACCATTCAGAACTGGTGAAGTAGCCATAGAAGGCAGTGATTTCTGTAATAGAACTGAAGAGGATTATACTTTTCATTCGCAGGGCTACTACCTAAGAATATCAAATGCTTTGGCATCAAGAAATAAGAATTCAAATCAAAATCAAAATCAAAATCAAAATCAAAATCAAAATCAAAATCAAAATCAAAATCAAAATCAAAATCAAAATCAAAATCATAATCAGAATCAAAATCCACATTCAAACTTTCAGGTTTCTAATGATCAATTAATTGCTATAGATGTTGGTATTGCAGGTGGTGCTATCGTTGCAGGCGCTGGTGCAGCAGCAGCCGGTGCAGCAGCCGGTGCTGAGGGTGGTGCCGCAGGAGTTGCTTCCAGAGCTGGTGGTTATATTTCTCGTACTGCTAGTCGTGTTGGTAACTCTATACGTAGCAGAGCTACTCGTTATGCTAATCAAGGTTACAATTCCATGAGAAATGGTGCACAAAGAGCTGGCAACGGCGCACGTAATTATGCTAATGAAGGTTACAATTCCGTGAGAGATGGTGCACAAAGAGCTGGCAACGGCGCACGTAATTATGCTCAACAAGGTTATCAAGCATGGAGAGAAGGTGTCAATGAGATTGGTGATGATATCGCCAATACTGCACATGATGTAGGTGATGGTTTCGCCAATACTGCACGTGAAGTAGGTGATGGAATTAGAATCACTGCAGAGGAGGGATATGAACTCATTAAAGATGGAGCTGAAGAAACTTGGGTGAAGAAATATTAAAGGTTATCCTTAATTAAAATTAAAAAAGCACAACAAAGAATGGCTGAACAAGAAGAAAGAAGAAGGTTGATGCAAGAAGAAAGTGAAAGAAGACGATTGCAAAGAAACAGAGAAAGACAAGAGCCAATTAGAACTTATACAACTGCACAAGAAGCTCAACGATATATACCCAAACCTGGTAACTTTGCACGTAAAAGAGGTGCAAGAAATTAAAAAAAGAAAAAATAAAAATAATTAAAAGAAATAAAAAAAAAAAAAATTAAAAATTAAAAATTTTAAAAAAAAAAAAATAAACTACATCTCTTATATATAAAATAAATTATTCAAAACAATCATTAGCGATAATGAATTTTACAGAAAATTCTTTAGAAACCACCTTTTTGAATTTACTAATAGAAAAGTAATCATTTCATTAATTACATCAAAGAATTTACAAGTATATCAACTTTTTATAGAAGAGTTTAATCATACACCATCTGTTTATGATCTAAAAATAGTAATTTCAGTTGGTGCTAACAAATTCATTAGATATCTATTAGAACAATCACAACTAGAACAATCAAAATTTAAAATAAACATATCAAAAGATGATTTAGATAATTATAATTCAATTGATACAATAGTTGCTCCAAATAAAGTTATTTCAAATTTAAGAAAAATTATTATAAATAATTCTTCTAAATTTTTTTTTCCATTTAAATTATTAAATTTAAAGAGAGATATGTTTAAAGGATTACTATGCTATTTTAATTGTTATCAAAGTTAAAGAGATAATAATAATAATAATAATAATAATAATAATAATAATAATAATAATAATAATAATAATAATAATAATAATAATAATAATAATAATAATAATAGTTGTAGGTCTAATGATGATGATGAACATAAAACCTTTATAAAGAAATTATTGGATGAATATTATTCAATATTTTGTAAAGATAGATCAGTCATTATATATTATTATTACGATGGATTTAATAATATCAATTTAGAAAATAATAGTTTATACAGTGTAGATTTAGAAGAATATTATGAATCATTTAGATTTGGAATTCCAACATTTGACTTGGTTGGTCATTTTCTTTATGACCACCTTAATTTTAAATCATTGATAGATATCATGGAATATCCATATAAAAAGTCAATTAATATTTTATTCTCAAATTGTACAGATAGATTAAAAAAGATTCAGTTAATAGATAAAGCCATTCAATCAATAAAATCAGATGGTTTGCGAAATGTTGAAAATCAATTAACGAATTTCTTTTATATGGTTGTCATGCACGACGATTTAGAATTAATAAAGTATTTTTTCAAACAAATTAATGGTTATCAATTACATTTGGGTGGTGGGGGTGGAGATTTACATTACTTATATATGTTTAACCCAACAATTTATATTGGTTCGGTAGATGTTTTAAATTATTTATTTGAAAATCATAGAGAATATTTTATTGATGATAAATATAACTATTATTCCTATTTCAAGAATTTAGAATTATTAAAACACTTTGAAGCATTATATATTTCAAATAAATCTTTAAATAAATAAATAAATAAAAAAATTTAAAATAAAAATATTAACTGGGTTTAGAAAAAAAAATAATCAAATATATATTATTAAGCAATTTCAAGTTGATCTGTGTAATCATTGATGCAGAATGGTCTGCGAAACTTTGGAACTTTTATCTTTGATCACTATCATTCAGAGGGTGGCTTCTTATGTTGCCATCATATAGAATTGTTCTGGATACTGCTTCAATCACCATTACAAAGAGAGTAGGTGATAATGTATCTCCCTGTTTTACTCCTCTTTTTATAGTAAAGGGGGGTGTGAGTTTTCCATTGATTTCTATCCTGTTTTGAGTCTGTCAGTGGTTTCATAATTAGGTTTGTTAGGTTGGTGAGAACTTTGATATGTTAAACGTTCTAAGTATTAATTTTAAAAAAGTTATTTATCTCTGATTTTTTTTTTTTTTAATATTATAAAATCAGTGTTTATCCATGGTTATTCTTTTTTAATTTGAGTTATCTAAGAGTTTTAATTTTAAAATGAAGTGTAGTTAAAATTGGTTTTGTGAATTGTTCGAATAGGTGTTTTTTTTTTTTTTATTTTATTTATTCTTGTCGTCAGTATTGTTACTATAATTAATCCCATGAGTTTTTTTTTATTATTATTTTTTATTCTTTTATATTTGAGATGATTATTATTAATTAAATGACTTTGAGTTTTTTTTTTTATTTTTCTATGCCTAAAATTACCATATTAATTTCGGTAGGCATATTAATTTCAGCCTAAAATAGTTGGTCTGTGCATGCCAAAATTAATATGGCTGCTGAAATTAATATGGTAATTCTAGCAGACATAAGTCCCATGCCAAAACTATCATATTAATTTCAGCATCCATTATTAAAATTTTATTAAAAAATAAAATTTATAAAATTTATAAAAAAAAAAAAAGCATTTTTTATTAAAATTTAATTAATACTAAAAAATAAGAAATTATATTAGAATTTTATAAATTTTTTTAATTCGAGGTTATTTTTTTTTAAAAAAATAATTATAATAATTATTAGAAAATAGGATATTTTATAAAAAAATAAGATTATTATAAAAAATGTAGCCTTTATTATTTTAAATAAAATATATTAAAAAATAAGATAAATAAAAAAAAAATAATAAAATATATTAAAAATTAAAACATTATATAATTTTTAACATGTTTTATTAAAATATAATAAATACTAAAAAAATGAGATAATATATAGAAGGTTATAAATTTTATTAATTATGGTTTTAATACTAAGATGTTTAGAAAATAATAAAATAAATTATAAATAGGGAAATTTTATAATATTCAACATATTTTATTAAAATATAAGTAATCCCTAAAAAATAAGATAAAAAATATTAAATGAAACTTTTTATTATTTTAAAAAATATAGGAATTGAATTAATAAAAATAAGATATATTATAAGAATACATATGTTAAAACAAGCAAAATTTTATTAATTTTGAAAAAAAATAAAAAAAATTTAGAAAAATAATTTGGCTTTTTTGGCACAACAATGTCCAATAAATTTAGTTAGTAAAAATTCAGACAGATTAATATTGCCATTATGTAAAGGTATGATATCAAATAATAATTAAATCAAAATAGCTTTAATATTAATTATTTCTTTTTATTAAAAAATTAAATAGACGTTCCATAATAATCAATTGATTTTCAAGACCAGAGAAATCCAATGTGGCCTCATCTGAATGCATGGCGAATACCCATTGTATCCTGTAAGACCAATTAATTCCAATGTAGCTTCATCTGACGGTATTATGAATACCCATCTTATAAGACCAATTAATTCCAATGTGGCTTCATCTGTTGCAAATCGATTTTCATTTATTAACTCTTATAATAATATATTAAAAATTAATAAAATTTCTTTTTTTTTTAACATATTTTAAAATTTTTTTTTAATTTTTAATGAATTTTATTATTAGTATTATTTTTTTAATAATAAAATTATAAATAAATGATTTATTTATCAGAATTTCTACTTCAATTTATCAACCAAGCAGATTCAGAAAAACTTTTTTGGTCCAAAATCATTATTATATATTTCAAATAAATTTTAAAATCTTTAAATAAATAAATTTTTATTTTATTTCTTTTAAAAACTTTTTTTTTTTTTTTTAATATCCTTTTCTTTATTTTTTTTTTTAATATTGGTTAATCAATGTTTATCAATTAAAGGAGATAACAATGGTTCATATTTTTTTTATGAATTTTAAATTTAAAATGTAATGCGGTTATTCTTTTTTAATTTTAATTATCTATTAATGAATTTTAATAATATATTATTAGTAATAATAATAACCATACATGTGTAGTAAATAATTTATTGTAAATAATTTTTTAGAATAAAAAAAAAATAAACCAATGTAAAAATATTTTTTTATTTATTTCTTTTTTATTTCTAATATATATATTATAAATTTTTTGATTAGATATTTTTAATAATTTTTTTATTTTTTTTTTTTTTTTTCCTTTTTTTTTTTTTTTTTTTTTTTTTTTTGTTTGATAATGTATATTTTAATAAATAAATAAAAAGTTTTTTTTTTTTTTTTTTTTTTTAAAAAAGGGGTTTATTTTTAGACCAAAAATTTGATGAATTGCTGTAAGGTCGACTTTTATATTAAACACATTTAATAAATTAAAAAAATAATTTTAAATCCCATCTGATTTTTCAAATTTTTTTTTTTTTTTTTTTTTTCTTTTTTTTTATTAGGTCCAATACCAATAAAATAAATAATTTAAAAAGAAAAAAAATAAAAAAAGAAAAATTAACATCCTTTTATAACAATTCTCAAATAAAATATTTTTTTAAAATTTTCAATTTTTTTTTTTTTTTTTTTTTTCAATCATACAATTATGAACATAGATTCAAATATTATAAAAAATGAAAATCTAATTAATGCTAACAATCATACAGATAGAAGAGATGTACATGATAGTTTAGCAGAAGCACCAGAGAAAATAACAGAATTAAAAAAAAACCATTGGGAAGAATTATTACCTTCATCATCAAATTGGTATTGCACATCAGTTGCAGATTGTAATGAAAATCAAATATATATATATGCATGCAAATCAAATGTTTCAATATTTAATATTAAATCAAAGTAAGTACTTGAAAAATACAACAGATGTTACCCTATCATATTTTATTTTTCATTGCTAACAAAATTATTATTTTCGTTATTATTGTTATTATTATTAGAAAATTTATTGGTGAATTAAATGGACACACAGATAGGGTAACATCTGTTGGATTTTTCAAGAGATTTGAAAGTAAAAATGATGAGAGTTATAAATGGTGTATAACAGGTTCAGATGATAAAACTGTCAGAATATGGAAATTCAATTCAAACGATGATGATCATAATGAAGACACTGAAATTGGTGATGACTTTAAACATGGTAGTGGTGGTGGTGGTAGTGATGGTGGTGGTGGTGATGATGTAAATAATTTTTATGGAAATAAAAGTAGTAACTTTTGTATTTATTATCACCAAGAACATAAAGCTGGTGTCACATGTGTAGTTGCATCACCATTAGTTCCAGATTTAGTACTATCAGGTGATAAGGCTGGTGCATTAGTAATTTATAGAACATTAACCAATCATGTATTCCCAATACCACCGATAATTGGAAATAATATATCAATTTCAACATTAGCATTCTCACCGAATCATTCAGATTTAGTTGCAATTGGTTATTTAAATGGTATAGTTTTAATTTATAATTTTGTCATTAGATCAACTGTTTGTAAAATTTCTGCTCATTCCGCAGACGTTTTATCAATAGTTTGGTTCGATTCAACTATTATTCAAAAAAATAATATTTTTCATGATAATAATATTAATGATCAAGACGATAATAATAGTAATCACAGAAATAGAATTTTTTTAGCAACATGCTCAAAAGATAAAGCAATTAAAATTTGGAAACAGGTTGGCGAAAAGATTGAAAGTGGATTTACAAATATTTATCAATTTAATCCATCCAAATATTCAATTCAGCATAGTAGTAGTAGTGGTGGTGGTGGTATAAATCAAAATGATAAACAACGTGTTTGGTTAACATTATCATGGTCACCAGAGTCACCACAATATTTATTATCAAATTCACTAACAGCTGATGTATTAATATGGGATTTAATAAATTTTAAATCACCACCTGAAAAATTTCAATCAAGTCATCAAAGATTAATTTTTAATATTACTCAAATACCAAACAGTGATGGTTCTTTAGCAAAAACGACAGCAACAACAGAAACAACAACAAAAAACAAAATAAAAAATAAAGATAAAAAACAATCACAAATTAAATTAAATAATAAGGTTATAACAGTTTCATTAGATAGACAAATAATAATTTGGGAGAATTTAAAAGCAAAGATTAAAATTCAAGGATTAGGTGGATTTGTTTATAGTATTGATACTTGTTCTTATTCACCAAATACTTTTGCAATTGGTTGTGGTGATAATACCATTAGACTTTGGTCACCAACAGAGAATTCTAAAGATGCTTATGAATCTAAAACCCTTTGGAAAGGTATACAATCAAAGGTAACATCTCTATCAATTTGTAAAGATTATGGTTTTTCAAATTCAAATTTAATAGCATTTGGTATGGATGATGGTAGAGTTGGTGTTTATAATATAAATACAAATCAATCAAAAATATTTCCAGGTGGTCATAAAAATGAAATTTATGAAATAATTTGGAAACCACCACCAACCCCAACACCTCAAAAAAATATTAATAATAATAATAATAATAATAATAATAATAATAATAATAATAATAATAATAATAATAATAATAATAATAATAACAATAATAATAATAATAATAATAATAATAATAATATTAATAATAATAATAATAATAATAGTAATAATGAACAGCAACCAAATAAATTATATTCAATTGGTAATAATGAAATTTATGAATGGGATTATAATGATTTTAATAAAAGCTTTACAAATATGACACCAATTATTCAACAATTAAATCCAAAAGAAACATTTAGTAAACATAAAACTGATATTAATTTCAATTTAAATGGTGATATGATTTCAATTGGTTATTCAGATGGTACAATCGATATTTTCACTTCAGAATTTCTTTTCTTAACTAGAATAAGAGAACATAAAAAACTAATCAATCGAGTTCAGTGGAATCACTTTAAAGAGAATGAAATGATTTTAGCTTCTGCTTCAACTGATAAAAAAGTTATAATTTATAAATTATCAAAAATTGGAAATCAAAATGAAAATGAAAAAAAAATTGATAATGAAAAAGGAAAAGAAAATGAAAATGAAAAAGGAAAAGAAAATGAAAATGAAAATGAAAATGAAAATGAAAATGAAAATGAAAATGAAAATGAAAATGAAATAGAAAATATAGTTAATAATAATAATGAAAATGATACAGAAATAGAAATAAAAAATATTAATAAAAACGAAAATGTGGATAAAGAAGAGATGGTTGAAAATAATAATAATAATAATATAAAATATAAGATTGAAATTTTACATCAATTTATTGGTCATAAAAATAATGTTTGTAGTGTTAGTTGGTCAAATGTAGATCCAAATTTATTAGGATCAGCATCTGCTGATGGTACAGTTCAAGTTTGGAATATTAAATCAAAAGAAGCCATTTCAAATATGAGAGGTCATGATGGTAGAGTATTTACAGTTTGTTGGAGTTTACTTGATCCAAATTTATTAGTATCAGGTGGTGAAGATCAAACAGTTAGACTTTGGAATTATTCAACTCAACCATTTAAAACAGTAACTGAATCACAAATTAAAAAATCGCCACAACCTGAGCTTTCAATTTCTTTAAATAAAAAAATAACAGAACAACAGCAACAACAACAACAACCTCAATCACCTATTAAAAGCAATCCTGATCAATCAAATAATCCTTCTTTAGTACCTCCAATATTGTTAACATCAGTAACCTCAACATCAAATACCACAGCAACAGCAACAACTATAACACAAATTACAGAATCATTGCCAAAGAAAAGACCAATATTCCTTTTAAATAAGGATATTGTACAAAGACAAGATAGTTCACAATACGTTGTTCCACTTGCAAAATATTTTACAACGAACGATCAAGATTCCATCAATACCAATGAAACAAAACAAGAATATGAATTTGGTAGTAATAGTGAAAATAATAATTCAAAAATTGAAGCAATATTTTCAGAGAAAAAGGAAATTATTAATAAATTAGTTCAAAAGGAATCATTAGAGTTATTAAAGATTGATGATGTTGAAAATTATATTTCATTAAATAGTTGGAATCCTGCAAATTTAAAACAAGCACTTTATCAAGTAATAAAGAATGGTAAATTAACAGGTAACATTGTATCATTGAGTATTCAAGCAGGAAGAGAAATATTTGAATCAATTTGTAATCTTTATTCACAACAATTGATTTGTATCGGTGATTATCATTTAGCCGTATCATATCTATTAATGATTGGTAAAGTCAATGAAGCCATTGAAGTCTATAGAAATACTCTCCTATTTCAAGAGGCAATCATTTTAGCAAAATCAAGATTCCTACCAGATGATCCAATCATTAATAAACTCTTTACAGAATGGGCAAAACAAACTGAAACTTCTCATCCAATTCATAGTATAAAATGTTATTTAGCAACAATTAATGATCAATCTTTAAATTCAAAACAAGAATTATTAAAATTACTCTCTTCTGTTCAAACAAAACAAATTATAAAAATTCAATCAGATTTAGAACAAATTTTAAAATAAATAAATAAAATCTTTTTTTTTTTTATTAGTCACCAACTCATACTCTTCATTAAATTATTATTATATAAGATATTTTAAAATAATAAAATGATTACCAGTTTATTATTTTTTTTATTTTTATTTTTATATTTATTTTTGTTTATAAATAAAAAAAATTTTAAAATTTTTATTTAAACCAAACTTAATATTTTAATATTACCTTGACTATTTGCAGCTAATAAAATATTTGAGTCTTTTTTCCAACAAACTGAACTAACGAATTGAGAACCATCATCATCAGTTTCTTCACCTGTACCAGAGTTTGCACCGAATCTATGAGTGACAATTGGTTTGGATAAAGTTTTGTAGTATGTGTAAACACCATTATTTTCACTGCCACAGCAAATGTAATCACCATTAACGGTGAGACCAACGAAATTCTTTTCATTTGAATGACCAGTGAAAGTTCTAACGCAATCATTTTGATTAACATTCCATAGTTTCAAAGTACTATCAGTTGAGGCGGATATAATCTCATCCTTATTCATAAATTTGACATAACTAACCGCTTTTCTATGACCCTTGAAAATGAGTAATGGATCTTTATATTGACGAAGATCATAATAGTGAATGTGATGATCAGCCGAACCAAATGCAATTAAATTCGAAGAGCAAGGATTGAATTTAACACAACAAATATTTGCCTTACTCTCGATTGTTGTAATTGCACGTTCAGTTGTTGTTGACCATAGTTTCACTCTTGTATCATCGGAACCTGATGCTAATTGTGTTGGATCAGTACGTGAGAAATCTACACTCCAAACTCTCTTTTCATGTTCTTCCAATGTCATAATGTTTTGACCAGTATTTGCATCCCATAGGGATATGATACCTTCATAATCACTACTGGCAATTTGTGATTTTATATAGGTATTCCAACTTAAACAACTAATCTTTGATCTACAAGTCATCTCTTTAACTGGTGAATGAACCTCGACATTGTCACGAATTTGACTAAATTCAAATATCTTGATTTTCTTTGTAACGCCTGCAGTCGCAAAATATTCTTCATCCCTATCAAATTCTATACTACTAACGATTGATGATGTATTAAATAAATCACCATACTTTAAAGTTGCTAAAACTTTAAATTCATTATATTTTGTAAACTTTAATAAATTTCTTGAAAAACTTAATAATCCTTTACCAACTTTTAATGATTCTATATTATTATTTAAATTATTTAAATTTGAATTTGTATTATTATTATTATTACTATTACTATTACTATTTATTATTGATGAAGATGATGAATTAACTGAATTTGGTGACTTTAATATATTATTATTGTTATGGTTAGTTTCACTTATTATCGTTGGTGAATCATAATCTGATTCATTATATGCTGAAAAATAACAACTTTGTAAATCATCTAAATGTATTTCAACTCTTCTTTTCTTACTTATTAATGAATTATTATTATTATTTGTTGTTGTTGTTGTTGTTGTTGATATTGAAGATGAGGTTGCTGCTGTTGTTGATGGTGTTGTTGATGGTGGTGGTGTTGCTGCTGTTGTTGTTGTTGTTGTTGTTGGTGTCGAAGTAGTTGTTGTTGTTGGTGTTGCTGATGTAGTTGTTGCTCCTGTTGTTGTTGTTGTTGATGTTGTTGGTGTTGCTGCTGTTGTTGTTGTCGTTGCTGCTGTTGTCGTTGCTGCTGTTGTCGTTGCTGCTGTTGTCGTTGCCGTATTTATTCCATTTAAACTTGATTCTAAAATTTTATTATTATTCGGGTTATTATTACTATTATTTACATTACTACTATTATTCGGTATATTGTTATTATTACTATTATTATTATTATTATTATTGCTATTATTATTGCTACTACTATTATTATTGCTATTATTATTGTTACTACTATTATTATTATTATTGATATTATTATTGTTATTATTATTATTATTATTATTATTATTATTATTATTATTATTATTATTATTATTATTATTATTATTATTATTATTATTATTATTATTATTATTTGGATTGATATTATTGTTATTATTATTATTATTACTATGATGTGGTATTGATAAAACTATATTTGAATCATCACCACCTTTACCAATAAATAAAGCATCCCTTAACATATCTAAATCACCATTCGAAAGTGATTCAGAGATATCTTTTTGATGTTCAATTGCTTTAATATCATTCTCTAAATAAGAGATTTGTCTCTTTAATTGTTTAAAAGTTTCCATTTTTTGTGATCTTGTTTTTTGTAGGAAATCCAATAGAATATCATATTCAACTTGTTGATCGTGTACCTCTAAATTCTTTTTCTTCTCCAATAATGTTGATACCATTAAATTTATATCATGTAATGATAAATTCTCATTACTTAATGTATTTCTAAATTGCTTAACTGTTGGTGTTGGTAATAAACTACTCTTTACTCCAATCTTTTCAACAAATTTATTTACTTTTTTTAATTACAAAAAAAATAATAATATAAAATAAAAAATGAAATATTAATATAGATATAGATTATTATTATTATTACTATTATTATTATTATTATTATTATTATTATTATTATTATTATTATTATTATTATTATTATTATTATTATTATTATTATTATAAAAATTTAAAATAAAATAAACATACATGCAAAATTTGGAAATATTTGTTCTCTTGTTAAATACACCATACAAATTGGACAAGTTTTTGATTTTGATAAATGAATAATAATACATTGATAACTAATTTTTTTTTTTTAATTATTTTAGAAATATTGATTAGAATAAATATGTATATAATGATATATTGATGTATCATTTATATTAATAAATAATAATAATTACCAAAAAGAATGACCACATTTCGAAATGAATGGTTCTTTAATCATATCATTACAAACTGGACATAATAATAACTCGTCTACTTCTTCAGTCGCATCAGAGTTTGACTCTGAATCTTTTTTAATTTTATATGTTTTTGGATTTAATGTTGACACTTTGTTATTACTATTGTTAATACTACTGTTATTATTATTTGGATTATTTGGATTATTTGAATTATTATTATTACCATTACTATTACTATTACTATTACTACCATTTAAATTCTCTAAATTTTCATTCATATCTATATTAGTATTATATAACAATAATGATGATGACGATGTTGTTATAGATATCCTAGGTGGTTCTATACTTTCATTACTATTATTATTATTATTATTTGGATTATCTGGATTATTATTATTGAAATTGATATGATTATGATTACTATTACCATTTGATATTGGTGATGAAGTTGCCATACCTGGTGAATCAACCATTGTGTTTGTTGGTGTACTACTTGATGCCATTAAATTGAATGTTTCCATTAATATCGTTTATAATTATCTATTTAAAAATAACTACTTTGATTTATTTGGTGGTGTTTGTATGTGTGGTTTTCCAAAAAAATTTACTGTATAATAATATTTTTATTTATTTATTTATTTATTAATTGTATAAATTTTTTTTAATATTTATTTAATTGTTTAAAAATAGTGTAAAAAAAAAATAAATAAAATAAAATAATATAAAAATAATAACTTTTAAAAATAAATAAAAGAGTGAAATATTAATACAAAATGAGCAAACGGTAGAGTGAGTGAGTGAGTGAGTGAGAGGAGAGAGTGTGTGTGTATGTGTGTGTGTAACAATTTGTTGTTATATTAAAAAATAGTAAGTTGAAAAAAAAAAAAAAAAAAAAAAAAAAAAAATATAATAAAAAAAATATTTTAATATTTACAAAATAAAAAAAAAAAAAAAAAAATTTTCAACAGATTTTTTTTTTTTTTTATTTTTATTTTTAAAATAACAATTAAATTGAAAATTTACAACAACCGTAAACTGTAAACGGGAAAATTTTCTTTTTGTTTAAATTAAAATTAAATAAAAAAAAAAAAAAAAATTAAAAAATTAAAAAATTAAATAGTTAAACAATAAAAAACAACAACAACACCAACACCAACAACAATACAATATGAAAACTAAAACGTGTAAAAATTTAATTTCAAACGAACAAATCCAAGAAGTACAAGAAGTTTATGATACTTTTAAATGTAGAAATGGTAAGATTATATTCAATTACTCTACCCTCTTTATTGGTCCATTTTTTCATTTTATTTTATTTTTTTTTATACTAACACCCCCTATTCATCTGATTATATATATATAGGAGAAATGGATAAAATTAATATACAATATGGATTTAGAGCGTTAGGTGTTAGATTAGGAGAAGAAGAGGTTGAAAAGATATTTAAAAATCAACAATACATTAATTTTAATTCATTTTTAGATATTGTTACACCATTAATCGTAAGAATTGTTATCACTACATCATTAATCAATTGCTTCGTTCACTCACTCATTCATTGATTCATTGATTCATTGATTCATTGATTCATTCATATATTAATATTTTTTTTTGGATATAATTATGTTACATAGTATAAAATTGATGTCTATGCATCATTTGAACAGGCATTTAGTTTATTTGATAGAGATGGCTCTGGTTATATTACATTTGATGATTTAAAAACAGTTGCTATTAATTTAGGTGAAGCAAGATCAGATTCAAAATTGTACAATATGATAAAACGTGCAGATTTAAGTAAGTATTATAATCCTTATTTTTTTATTTATATATTCTTTTTTTTTTTTTTTTTTTTTTTTTTTTTGTCTCTTTATATTTAATTTACTAATAAATAATATAATTTTAGATGGGGATAAAAAAATTAGTAAAATAGAATTTATCCAATTATTATATTGGAAAAAGATATATTGATTTAGAAAAAAAAAAAAAAAAAAAAAAAAATGAAAAAATGAATAGAAAAAGGAAAAAAAGGAAAAAGGAAAAAGAAAAAGGAAAAAAGGAAAATCAATTGTAAATAATATTTTTTCAAATCATATCAAAAAAAAAAAAAAAAAAAAAGTTAAAAAGAATATTTTAATTAGTTATGGTAAATCAAAATTTTTTTTTTTTTTATTTTTTTTTTTTTTAAAAAAATTCATTTATTGTACATATTTCTCAATACCGATACTATATTACTATTATTATTATTATTATTATTACTATAATAAATAAAAATTTCTGGACGTGACACTTAGCTAAAAATGGAAATTGAAGTTCATATTAAATTCATTTTTATTTTTATTTTTATTTTTATTTTTATTTTTATTTTTATTTTTATTTTTTTCATTTTGCTTTTTTTTTCAGTTTCAGGAAAAAAAACTAAAAAAAAATTATTAAATTAAATTAAATTAATTTGTTGCCATCAACAGATTTTTTATTTTTTTTTTATTTTTATTTTTTTTTTCAATTTATTTTTTTAATAATAATAATAATAATAATAATGCTTTTATATTTTATTATTTTTTTTTTTCAACTCCTCACAACAAAGGAAGTTTCATATACATATATAAAATTCCTAAATAAAATAAAATAAAATAAAATAAAATAAAATAAAATAAAATAAAATAAAATAAAATAAATTAAAATAAAAATTAAAATAAAATAAAATGATAACAGCGTCAAAATGGTTTTGGAATGGACTTTGGAATTATACCAATCGTGGTTTCGAGAAAAAGAAACAACATTTTAATGAAAATGATTTAAATCAAGATATTAGTTCAAAACATTTTATAATAACTGGTGGAAATAATGGTTTAGGCTTTCAAACTTCTTTAGAATTAGCAAGTAAGAATTTTTTTTTTTTTTTTTTTTTTTTTTTAATTTTTATTATCAAATTAACCAATGTTTTTATTTTTATTTTATTTTTTTTATTTATTTATAGAACTTGGTGGAAATGTTCATATATTATGCAGAAATCAAGAGAAAGGTGAACAAGCAATAAATGAAATTAAAGATAAATCAAAATCAGATAAAGTTCATCTTCATTTATGTGATGTTTCAATAATTGGTAGTATAAAATCATTTGTAGATGATTGGAAGAAACAAGGTAATTCAGTGGATGTATTAATTCATAATGCAGGCGTTATGTTACCAAATAGAGAAGAAACCTCAGAAGGTCATGAAAAAACATTTGCAACCAATTTATTAGGTCCATTTTTATTAACAAAATTATTAATGTGTGATGATAATAATAGTGGTAGTGGTAGTGGTGAAGGTGCACATAAAAGAGTTATATTCGTATCATCAGGAGGTATGTTAACATCAAAAATGTCAAAAGATTTTGAATTTAAAAAGTTTACAACAAATAAAAATTTAAAATGGGATGGTATGAGAGCATATGCTGAAACCAAAAGAGCAATCATTTATTTAACAGAATTATTTAGTCAAAATTATCAATCATTTAATTCATATTCAATGCATCCAGGTTGGGGTAAATATAAATACATAAAATTTTATTAAATTTTATTTAACTAATTTTCCCAATTTTTATAATATTATATTATAGTCAATACAACTGGAGTAATGAATGGAATGCCTTTGTTTTATAAAATGACAAAATCACAATTAAGAACATTGGAACAAGGTTGTGATACAATTGTTTGGTTAGCAGTTTCACCAACGGTTGAAGATCATTCAAAGTATAGTGGTCAATTTTTTGAAGACCGTCAAATTGTTGATAAATTCATACATAATTCTCATACTGAGTCAAGTCAAGAAGATATAAATTCTTTATGGAATTATTTAAATGAAATATTTTTAAAGAGTTGTTAATTAAATATTTTTAAAAAATAAAAATAAAATAAAAAATTTAAAAATACATTAAAGTAACCACACACACACCACATACTCAACCCCCCACAATAATGATTATTTATTAATATAAAAACAATACAAAAAAAATTGAATATTATTTTTTATTGGTTTAATTTAATTTTTATTTATTTAATTTATTTATAAAACACACACATAAAAAAAAAAAAAACAGATTGTGTGTTTATTTTTTATTTTATTTTTTTTTTTTTATTTTTTTTTTTTTTTATTATTATCATTATTATTTTATTACTATTAGTATTAAAAATAATATAAATTAATTAATGTAATAATAATATTATTGCTGAAAAAAAAAAAAAAAATAGTAAAAAATAAAAAAAAAAAATAAAAAAATGTATAATTATAAAATAATATTATTATTAATAATATTTTATAATTTTTATATGAAAATAAATGGATTAAATACAACAAATGTTGATTATTATCAAATAAAAAGATATGAAAATTCAGATTGTACTGGAGAAGTAATGACATTTTTTGTATTTTATGAAAGTTTAATATTCTCATCATACCTTTCAATCCAATTCCTATGTGATAATTCCAATAGAGATAATATAACTTGTGCTATGGTATCAGGTTATCCTGATGGTCAATCAATTACAAATTTAGAAAATCCAATTCATATCAGTTCAACAGCTTGTTCAAGAGGTTATAAATTATTTTATGAAAAGGAATTTGATTATAATGAAAAAAAATATTGTGTAGTTTCTGAATATTCAACGTATGTAATAGATTAAATAAAAAAAAAAAATAAAAAATAAATTATTAATATTTTTTTTTTCTTTTTTTTTTTTTTTTTTTTTTTTTAAAAAATAATTTGGGTTTGATTTAAAAGAATGTCATGTGAATATAGACCAATTTTAAATTTTGGAAATATTAAAAATGTTTGTTTTAAAGGTAAATATTATGAATGTTCAACATTGTCATTTAAGGAACGTACATGTGGTGTATTATTGAATAAAACAATTTATGATAAAGAACCAGTGGTTGAAATTGCAACATATGTTTGTATGGGTGATATTAAATATGAAAGATCTGTAGTTGTACATGCTGTTACAATTAAAGGTGCAATTGATCCAAATATAAAGGGAATTTATGCACCAAATTTAAGACCATCAAATGGTGATTATAGTCTAGATACCGATGACCAAGATTACAATCCTGAATTTTATTATAATAGTTCATTATCATCATCATTATATCATCAAATACTTTATTTTCCAATCATTGTAATTTTTATAAAATCGACTTTAATTTTATTAATATTTTAAAATAATTAAATAATAATAATTAATCACTTTATTTGGGAAAAAAAAAAAAAAAAAGAATAAATAAAAAAAAAAAATTCTATTTTTGGTGAGAAATTAAAAATAGCCAAGATTTAATCAAAAACATTTAAAAAATAATAAAAAATAAAAATAAAAAAAAAAAAAAAAAAGGTAATAACACATATAATTTAAATCTTTATTTTGTTGAATCATTTATTTTTTTTTTAAAAAAGCAATAAAAAAAATGAAAATAAGAAATTTTTTTTTTATTTTTTTTTTATGTATAAAATATATTCCCTACTCGTTGATCTTCATCTTATAAAAAAAATATCTTCATCTTAACAATTAAAAAAAAAAAAAATAAAATAAAAATTCTAGAATAATGTATATTCGTACACCTAATTATTTTAATTTTTTTTTTGGTGTAACCTTTATCATTATTTAAATTTTTTTTATTTTTTAAGATGCAGATATTTTTTAAGATTGGGGACGTCTTTTTTTTTTAATTATTTTTATTTTTTTTTTTTTTTATATTTTTTTTTTTTTTATTTTTTTTTTTTATGAAAATTTTTATTTTTTTTTTTTATTTTTTTTTTATTTTAGTTGTGGTGAGACAGTTTGTTTGTTCTTTGTATGTCTATGACCAAAGTTTTTAAAAAAAAATCAATTCAACCACTTCAAAATCTCATCACAAGGGAACAATCAAAAATAAAATAATATTACGATTTTGTTTTTTTTTTTAAAAAAAAAAAATAAAATAAAATAAAATAAAATAAAATAAAATAAAATAAAATAAAACAAAATAAAAAAAAAATAAAAAAAATAAAAAATAAAAAATAATAATAATAATAATAAAAATAAGATAATAAAGATAAATCCTTTAATAATTAATTACTTATTTATTTATTTATTTATTATTCATTTATTATTATTTTAAAAACCAAGTATTTTTTTTTTTTTTTTTATTCATTTATTTTTTATTTTTTCAATTAATGTATATGCAATTAATTGCATATACGAAAAAATAATTAAAATTAAATTTATTTCAATAATATCTAAAAATTGTAAAAACAAAAGAAAAAAAAAATATGGATAGCGATATTGAAAATATCAATAGTAATAATAATAATAAAAAAATAGAAAATCATGCAATAATAATAAATAATAATGATGAAAAGAATCAAATAAATAACAATAATAATAATAATAATAATCAAACACCAATAAAGGAAAGATCATTTCTATATATTCATAAAATTAATAATGATGTTAGTTATATGAACTTGCTAACAAGTTATATTGGATCATTTTTAAGTATTTGCTTTTTTGTATTCATAAATGTTGCACAACCTGATATTTTATCATCACTTGGTATTAGTGATGATCAACAAGGTAAATATCATAATTTATTTAATTTTTTTTTTTTTTTTTTATAAAAAAAGTATATTAATAAATAAATAAATAAATATATATAGGTAGAATTAGTGGTAATTTATCATTTTGTAATGAAATAGTTATAGTGGTAGCATCATATACATGGGGTATATTAAGTGATAAAATTGGTAGAAGAGGAGTTTATAGTGCAGGTATGTTTATAATTGGAATTGGTTTAGCAATTTATCCATTTGCAAATTCAATAGTATGTTTATATATATTTAGAATGATATTTGCAGTTGGTGCTGCATCATGTTCATCAATGTTAAGTGCAGTATTGGCTGATTATATACCATTTAGAGATAGAGGTAAAGCAAGTGGATTATTAGGATTTGCAGCTGGAGGTGGAGCAGTATTGGCATCATTGGTTTTAATGAAGATACCGAATCTAATTAAACAGAATAGCGATCTACCCTCAAGACAATCAACAGAGGTCGTTTATGGGATGACTGCCGCTTTGGCAATCATTGGTTCGGTATTGCTGTTCTTTTGCCTACAACGTAAATCAAAGGATATCAAATTGATGTGTAATGAAAAGAAGAATGCATTAAAGATCGCATGGGATGGATTAAAAGCTGGAAAGAAACCATTGCTTTCATTAGCGTATGGTTCAGGGTTTCTAGCGAGGGGCGACAGTGCTATCGCCACTACGTTCCTCTCATTGTGGATCTACCAATACACTCTATCGATCAATGGTGGTGACAAAACTGCTGCCCTCTCAAAATCAGGCACCATCAGTGGTATCGCTCAAACTTGTGCACTCTTTTTCGCATTGGTGGCCGGCTTCCTTTGTGATAGAATGAATAGAATCTTTGCAATGGTATTGTTGGCAATGATTGGGTGTGTGGGTTATTTCATGTTGGCATTCAGTGAGAATCCATTAACAACTCAGTTCTTTGTTGGTGCTTGTATCATTGGTTGTGCAGAAACTGGAATGGTGGTTTCTTCAACTGCTTTGGTTGCACAGGAATCTCCAACTGAACTCAGAGGTTCTGTAAGCGGTTTCTTCTCACAATGTGGTTCAATTGGTATTTTGGTGGCTTCATTATTGGGTGGTATTTTATATGACAAATGGAATGGTTATCCATTTGCATTATTTGGTGTATTCAGTGCACTTCTCTCAATTTGGGGTTTAGTAGTTTTCTTTATCACACAATTCAAACAATCACTTGTACCAAATAGTCCAATCAAAAATTTCTTTAAAAATTTTATTCAAAATAATGATAGGGAATTTAATAATCAAAAACAAATTGATTCTTTAAAAGATCCATTAATTTCAAATTTATTATAAAAAAAAAAAAAAAAAAAGAAAATAAAAAAAAAAAAAAGGAAAAATAAATCAAAAACAATTTTTTTTTTTTTTTTTGTTTGTTTAATATTATATTACTAAAAATAAAAAAATGAAAATATTTATTAAATTATTTAGTTTAATTAATTTATTTTTTATTAATTTTATTTATTCAAAAGAAGTTTGTAGTTTAATTGAACCAATTATTGCATTTGGACAAACAGGATGTGAAAATCCAAAAATAGAAATTGGAAATTATAGAGACTATGATGATATCATTTTCGAACCAAACCCAATTTCCAAATCATTTGAATTACCAAATAATTTTATTGTGGCTTTAGATTTTGGAATAAACTATCGAATTACATTTATAAATGTATTGATAATATTTTTAGAAGCTTTCAAACTCATGATGGACCAAGATTTAAAAGTACCAAAGGAGCATGTTCTGAAATTGTCACTACTTATTTTGGTGAAAGTAGAGGTCAATATATTGGTCAAAGTGATATAGAATATCCAAAATGTTCTATCCTACCGGTATGGGTAATTTAACAATTTACAATAAAGATACCAAAGAAGTTATTGGGCAGAGAGTTGAAGATTTAGACTATAATCCAACTAGTGGAAATTTTTCATTTTATTTTGGTAGTCTAATGAGATATTGTTATTTAAAACCAAATGTATTCACCTTTCATATTGAATTACCAGAACCAGTTGTTACCCTTAGAATAACTTGTAAATTCCAAGATATAGGAGGGATGAGTAGTGGTAAAACTCAAATTGACTCAAGTGAGCATATTTATAAAATTTTTATTAATGGTGATGAATTATTATATAGTCCTGATCTTATTCTCAGTCTACCATACGGGTACTCAAACTTAACTTTTATTTTCGAAGGGATTTGTCAACCACAAACATATATTCATTTCGTTGACTCAAATGATGACTTTGCGTTATCATTTGAAATTGTTAATGTTACTGATTGCTCTCAATCAAATGGGACCAACTTGAACATTTAGATGTTGAATTTTTAAAAAGTAATAATGATCTACAAAATTATTACCCCAATTCTGAACATTGGTATTTAAAATTACCAAGTGGATTTTATAAAATAACAATTGAAAAACTTAATGAAGATGGCTTAAGTTGTTTGGGAAGTTCTATTATTTTAATACCAACAAATTTAGAGGTACCAAATGTATCTTACACAATAATTAATAAACCAATTTGTAATGAAGACTATAATGGTTCAATATCATTTGAATATGTCACTTTTAGGGATCAAACTACAATGGCAATTGGCAATGTTTTTTATTACGGTTATAAAACTATGTTTGAAAATGGTATGGTTATTGGTTTTAATCCTGGTCATTATGTTTTTAGTATTGCATCTGGAAGTTGTTCTTGGGCAGTACCAGTTACCATACCAGTGGAACCAATTTCATATACTTATGAAACCCTATGGTATTATAGAAGTGATTTTTGCTCGATTGAATTTGGCTATCAATTTAATTTCGATAATTATATGGAAGCTAATGTCAGGGTCCCTTTTTTTAAAGAAGGAAGTTATTGTAAAGGATTATTATCTGGAAGTACTAGAGAGAGTTTAAATGTTTCATTTATTATTAAAAATGTATGCCAGTTTACATTTCCAGTTTATATTGATGAATCAATTTTTCAACTAGATTTAAGTTATACAATAGCGAGAACTCCTGTTTGCGATACAGGTGGTGAAACATTTGATATTCAATTTTCAAGATGAAATTTGTTTGGGTAGTAAAAATGGTGAACTTTTATTAAATGATGATGAATATAATTACCAGCCATTTGTTTATTCTGATTCTTACTTTAAAGTATTATTACCATTATTAAATTCAGAAGAAAGAAAAAGAATTACAACAGATTATTGTAGGAGATGGTTCACTAAACTATCTGTTGATATTGGTATTTCAATTTTCTCACTCAATATTTCGTCAAATCCCTATCAATCAGTTATTATTCCATCAATTTTAAACTCAACTTATTCAAGTGATTTATTATTTAACTATAATATTACTACACCTTCAAATTTATCTATGCAATTCATTAAATCTGGTGTATTAACAATTGATTCATTAAAAGAGAGTGGTCAATATAATTTAACAGTTTCGGATAGCCATTGCATCCAAACTCATAAATTTAGTATTAACCAATGTCAATTAGATAATGGTGATGATGGTTCAACAAACATGGGTTTAGCTATTGGTTTACCAATCGGTTTGGTAGCTGCTGGCGCTACTGCTACTGGTGTTTTCTTTTATAAAACGTGTTGGATCAATAAAAACCAAAGAACTACTTCCCGAGGAACATGAAATGGAAACTGTTACTACCTTCCAAGGCGGTCGTTTGGTTGAACTTGATAAATTTTAATGCGTTTGAACCAAAATAAATTAAAAAAAATAAAAATAAATTAAAAAATGATAAAAAAAAAATATAGTTTGTGTGTGGTTTGTGAAATTTTTTTTTTCAAAAATTCCAAAATACCAAAAAAGGCTTAGAGTTTAGGAGAAAGAAAAAAGATAAAAAATTAAAAAATCAAAAAATCAAAAAGGTTTAGAATTAAGTTTAACAAAAAAAAATTATTATAAATACTGATATTTTGAAATTGTTTGAAAAAAAAAAAATATAATTTGATTATAAAAAAATAAAATAAAAAAAAAATAAAATAAAAAAATAAATAAAAAAAAAAAAAAAAATCCCAAGCAATTGGGAAAATTTTCAGTTGCTAAAAAATCTATTTATAAATTTTTTTTTTTATTTTTTTGTTGATTTTCTTTTCTTTTTTTATTTTTTATTTTTTTATTTTTTATTTTTTTTTTTTAAATTTTTTTAATAGAACTTACATTAATCAACCTTTTTTTTATATATTCTAAATATAAATTTTTATTTTTATTTTTTTTAGGTAAAAAAAAAAAATGAAAATTAAAATTTTTTCATTAATATTATTAGTTTCAATTTTAATTAATATTAGTAAATCAGAAATTTGTGATATTATAACACCAATATATTATTTTGATGATACAAATTGCGATCCAGATTATTATTCAGTAGTTAATCCAACAGTGTACATTCAAAATATTAAAGATTATGATTATGTTCTTGTTAGTCCTGAACCAATTTCAAGATCTTACAATGCACCAGACAACTATATTGTTGTATTAGATTTTGGTAAAAGTTATAATTTTCAATTTGTTAAAGATGAATGTGTAGAAGATGAACCAATAATAACAAGTAATGGACCAAGATTTATAATTACAGACCCACCATGTATTGGATCCTTAAGTACAATAGATTTCATTCCAGATCCAAAAAAGAACGGCATAAACTATACCTTCGCAATGGACAGTGACCCAATAACGCTTCCAATTCAACTCGATTCTCCAAATCAATATATAATTGAAGTGTTTTTCGATGGTGTTTCAAAATGTAAAGAACCAATAACATTGAAAGGTTCAAATAATCCTGGAGTACAACCTAAAATTAAAACAACAAATCCAGTTTGTGGTCAATTAAATGGTGTTATTGAAATTGAAAATTATAATAATTTTACAAGTATTGTTATTGGGTCATCAGCTCCAATTCAACCAACTAATGCAGGTTTTTACAGTGAATTGAGTGGTGGTGAATATACAATTACAACCATCGATAATGAATGTGGAGAAAGAAGTATTTCAGTGGAACTGAATCAAGTAGCACCATCATATCATGTAGAATTTGTTGATTTCTCTTGTCCAACTTCACCAAAGATGCAATTAGTAATCAATACCACTCAAAGCTATCAAATTTTTAAAGGAGATGAACCTATATCGAACCCATTTACAGCAGATTATTACGATTCATTTTCAGTAGAATTGGAATGTGGAGTTAGTTTTGACCTTATTATAAATTTTCCAGATTCATTTCCCCTACTTCAATACACCTATGAAGAAAGTGATTATTGTCAACCATATACCATTAATATAATTGGATACAACTCAACACTTTTTCCATCACTTTCAGTTAGTCAAGAAGATTCAACTATCGGATTAGATGCCAATAATTCATTTGAAGCAACAACTGGTAAAATTTATATCTTGCAAGATAATTGTTATAGTTCAGTATTGAAATTTGGTAGAACCTATCCAAAACCAATATATAAATATCTTAATAACTCTGATTTTTGTGTTGATACTGTTGATATTCAAATTTATAACGCTCAAGATTTCTATTACATTTCATTGGCTCCATTCCAAGGTGAAGGATCAATAAGTTCAAAAAGATATTCAATAAAAGATGGTATTTTTAGAAATGTTACAAATCAAAGACTATACTTGGAGTACAGTTATAGAGGTTGCTCAGATATCTATGGTTTTGAAATTGGTAATAGTAATAGAATGGATAATGATAATTTAGATGTTGAATACAACATTACAAGATATCCAACATGTTATTATCTCTTTGGTGAAGCAGATGTTAAATTCTATAAAAAGAATACCACTGAATTGGTAGCTTCATTTACTCAAAGTTTTTTCTATTATGGTGAAGGTGCTACTTTTGGTTTCTACAGAGATTTCGAATATAATTGTGATGGTTCAGTAAATGGTCTCAATCTTGGTGATTTTAAATTGGAACAAGCTCATGTTAATGTTACAACAGAAACTCAACCAATATGTAAATATTCTCAAAATGAAACTACTATACGTATCGATTCAAATACTGAAATTGCAACTTTTAAAATCAATGGTGCCAATGTTTACCCATACAATACCAATGGCAATACTTATTATTTTGAATGTAACTCTGGTAATATCACCATTGAACTAACATTCTCAAGACAAACAGAATGCAAACAAATGACAATTTATCATTTGGTTGAACCAAAACAAGATTTCCACCTTTCATATCAAACAAACAGCGTTACAGATTGTACAATAATGGATGGTTCTATGTTTATTGATGGTTGGGATAATTTCACCTCTTTACTCATTGATGGATCTCCATATGTCCCAGGTCCAGATTTTTGGCTTGTTGATTTACAGAGTAAAGCTTATTTAATTAATTTTGTAAAAACCTTTAGTGATGGATCAACATGTACTGGCTTTGAATATATTTTCGTACCAAGTTTACCTGCTGATATATCCTATACAATCATTAATCAACCACTATGTAGTAATGATCAAACTGGTACAGTTTCATTTGAATATGCTTCCAACTTCCCAAATCAACCAAATAGAATGCCAATTCAATATGTTTCTCGAGGTGGAATTCAAATCAAAGGTACAATTGCAGAAAATTATTACCCTGGAACTTATTTATTCAATGTTTCATATGGTACTTGCTCTTGGGGTGTACCGGTTACATTTAATGAAATACCAATCGATATAACCTATAAACAAGTTTGGAATTATCTTGATGAATCTTGTCAAATTCAAGTTGGTTATCAATTCAGTGCAAATAATTCAATAGCATCAGGAAATATAGCCCCATATTCCGATGGTTTTACTTCTGTTGGTGGATTATTGTTTGGACAAGTAACAAATTCTTATTTTAATGTCGAAGTTTATTATGCCCCCTATCAAGCTTGTAAAAAGACATTTGAAATTTCATCTTATGATTCTTATGACCTTTTATATCCACAAGTTTATTATAGCATCGTTAGGAAACCAGATTGTATGTCATCTGATCATACATATGATATTAAAATTACAAATCCATCAAAATGGGCAAGTGTATCAGTTGGTGGTATGTCAATGGATTCAAATGGTATTATTAAAAATGTTGTACCCTATATGAAAATGGAAGGAACAACTCTTGGTACCAATTGTAAATATTCTAGTTTATATCGTGATGAAGAGTACAATGAAATTGCGATTGAAAGTATTATTACCGATGAGACTTGTCATGGTAGTAAAAATGGTCAAATTCAATTCCCAGATGATCAATATGATTATTATGCATTCAGTATGGTTGATGATGAAAGAGTTTTGCTACCATTGGCAAACCCACAAGATAAATATACATTTAAACAAATAACAAGTGAAAGCGTTGACATTGGTAGAGTGGGTAAAAATATATTAAAATCAACTTGTATGCCATTTGCCAATGCAACAATTCAAGGTAGTGAACCAACATTAATTGAAAATATTAATGATCAATGTACAGCAGATGGTTTAGGTTCAATCAATTATGAAACTTCAATTCTAGGTTTAAATCTCTTAGGTTACATTTATTTAAATGATTCTAGTGAACAACAATTTAATGGTACATTAAATGGTATAATACCAGGTTCATATAGAGTTGCAAATTTAAGAGTTACAAATGATTATTGCAAAAGAAGTTTCAATTTATTAGAAGTAAACGTGGGTTCCTCAATATTCTCTATTAATATTAATTCATCAATTTGTGAATCAGTTATTATTACACCATTATCTATTTCTTCAAGTTATCCAAATGCTACCTATCAATATAATATTACATCACCCACAAATAATTTGCAGCAATACATTCAACCCGATTTATTAAAATTAGATTCATTTGAAGAATTTGGTTTATATACAGTTGCAGTTTCAGATAGTCATTGTATTCAAACTCAAGTTTTCAATATTACCAAATGCCTAAAACTAATTGATGGTAGTAGTGATGATGATGGTGGTGTTAACCTAGGTTTAGCAATTGGTTTACCAATTGGTTTAGTAGGTTTAGGTGCAATTATTGCTGCTAGTATTTTCCTTTATAGGAAACGTCAAAGTCCAATTAAAGCAAACCAATTACCAGCACTTTCACATGAAATGGAAACAGTTTCAACTTTCCAAGGTGGTCGTGTTGTTGAAATAGATAAATTTTAAAAGATTTAAAGATTTTTGTAATAAAATAATAAATAAATAAATTAAATAAATAATATAAATTAAAATAATTAAATCTTTTTCTTTTTTTCTTTTTCTTTTTTTATTGTGTACATTAAATATTATTTCGTAGAGTTATTTTTATTATAATATTATTTATTTCCAGTTTATTTAAGGACAATGCTTTGGATCATTATAAATTTTACAACCAGAATCTAAATTTAATTTTATAATAAAAAAAATTTTGTTAGTAATGGTGTTTTTGTTATTTTTTTTTATTGTTTTTTTTTTTTTTTTTTTTAAAAAAAAAAAATTATACATACCAGTTGCAATTAAAACAACTATTAATATAATTAAAATTACAATGCAAACAATCATACAAGTACTACCAGCATTTTGTTTTATTGTTTCCATTCTACGATTTGCATTTCTTAATCTCATTGAAACGGCATCAGTTCCAATTTCAACATCATCCAACATTTCATTATGTTGATCCAATTCATTACTCATTGCATGGGCCATATTCTTTT
>NC_007091.3:1542301-1559801 GCF_000004695.1 Dictyostelium discoideum AX4
TATATAAATAAATTTAAAAGAAAAAAAAAAAAAAAAAAATGGATGTAATTAATTTATTAAAAGAATATCCAGTTTCAGTTAATTCAATAAATTTTGGAATTAGAGATGCAGCAGTTGAAAAAGAATTATTTGAGGCAGTATGGATTCAAAGAAAAGAGCCAACCTATAATTATGAAGCAGTATTTGTTTTGAGTGAAATGTGGAAAGTTCCAATCAATTATTTAGTTGGTCGTTTAAGATGTGAAGCAGCCCATAAATTATTATTGATAGAGAAGAATATGGAAGAGGCATTGTATTATTATAAATTAGCAGCATCAGAGAACCAATCGGTTGAAGCATTATTTTCATTATCAAATTTGAAATTGAATATCATTCAAAATTTACAAGCATATGAAGAATCTTTAGTACACCTTAAGCAAGCTGCAAACTATCCACATAAAATTAAATACGATGATCAAGTATCAATAACAAATAAATATATTATCGAATCTCAATTAATGTATGCTAATTTATTATTCGAAGGTTTGTCTGGTAAAAAAGATTTAAATGAAGCAAAGAAATATTACGATTTGGCTTGTGAGGGAAGTTTAAAAAAGAGTGCACCATTCGCAAAGTATGCTATCATCCTTTGTAGAGGTGATGGTGGTGATATCATTCCAAAAGATACCGAAAAAGGTTTGACAATTTTTAGAGAGATCATAGAAGATTCTGGTATTGAAAATACTCAACCAGGTATCCTTTATTTATATGGTACTTTTTTATTTGAAATTAATAAAAATGAAGGTATTCAATTCATTAGAGTCGCTGCTAAATTTGGTTATCCAACTGCAAAAGAAAATATACTCGAATTTGAAAAAAAATTAAATGATAATAATAACAACAATAATAATAATAATACCGAAAATGATAATAATAATAGTAATAGTAATAATAATAAAAATAATAATAATAATAATAATAATAATAATAAAAAGAAAAATAGTAAACAGACCAAAAAGAATAATTTATGTTAAATAAATATATTTTCAAATGTATTTTAATCAAATATTTATACTATACACTTCCTTTTTACTCTTTTTTTTTTTTTTTTCTTTATTAATAATTAAAGTCCAAAACTTAAAAGATATTTCAATTCGTAATAAAATAAAAATAATAATTAATATTTATAATTTTAATAATAATAATAATAATAATCATAATAATTTTAAGAATATTATAATAATTACAATAATTTTTTTTTTTTTTTTTTTTTTTTTTTTCACTAATTTTTTAATCTAGATCATCCACCCACTCCCACACACGAATTTTTAAAATGCTCAAAGATTTAATTAAAATTGTTTTTTTATTTTTATTTTTTGTAATTTTTTTTTTTAATCTGCCACGATTTTTGATCTTTTATAAATAGAATCACATCATTTTTATCATTTGTAACTTTTTTTTATTTCTAAAACAGTTTTTTTTATAATATTTTTTTTTTTTTTTAACATTCAAATTAATTATTAAAAAAAAAAAAAAAAAATATTTATTTTTTTTTATTATCTTATAAAACAAAGAAAACAAATAAAATGGAAACAAATAATAATAAGAATATTCAAGAAGATATTGCTATAATTGGTTTTAGAATCCCAGGATGTCAAGATAATACCCCATCAGAGTTGTGGAATAATTTAATGAATAAATTTAGTGGTGTTGGTAAAACTACTGAAAGATGGAGTGACAATTATCATTTATCTGGTGATATTAATAATGGAAATTCCGGTTTATTACCATTGAAAGAGTGGAAGAAATTCGATCCTGCTTTTTTTGGTATTAATCCTACCATGGTTTCCACAATTGATCCACAACAACGTATTCTATTAAAGTGTACATGGGAAGCATTGGAAGATGCTGGAATTGATCCAATTAAATTACGTGGTTCAAATACTTCAATTTTCATTGGTTGTTCAACTGGTGATTATCTAGACATGGTTAAGAGTAACAATGAAATCCAGACAAATCTATTTGGTTCAGTTAATCATTCATTATCTAATAGAATTTCTTATTGTTTTGATTTCCATGGTGCTTCAATGACTATTGATTCTGCATGTTCTTCTTCATTAAACACAGTTTTATTAGGCTGTCAATCAATTAATCAAGGGAAATCTAATTTATGTATAGCTGGTGGTGTAAATTTTATTTTAGGTAAATAAGAATAAAAAAAAAAAATAAAAAAAAAAAAAAAAAAAAAAAAAAAAAAAAAAAAAAAAAAAATTATTAACAAATAATCTATTTTATTTTATTTTTTAATAATAAAAATAGATACCACTATTCCAACTGCATTTTCATTTTTAAATATATTAAGTAAAAATGGAAAATGTATGACATATGATGAAGGTGCTGATGGATTTGTAAGAGGAGAGGGAGCAGGTTTGGTTGTTTTAAAGAGTTTAAAAGATGCAATTAAAGATGGAAATAATATTTATTGTATAATTAAAGGTGGAAATACAAATGTTGATGGTAATGGAAATGCTGATAAAGCAAACTTCTTTCAACCATCCAAACAATCGCAGTCAGATAATATTAAATTAGCATTGGAATCTATTAAAAAGAAAAGTATGCTTGATATCGATATTGACTATGTTGAAACTCATGGTACAGGTACACCCACTGGTGATCCAATTGAAGTTGAAGGTATATCAAAGGTTTTTAAAGAAAATCATTCACCTGAAAATCCATTATTAATAGGTTCCCTTAAATCAAATATTGGTCACATGGAAGCAGCATCCGGTGTTACTTCATTAATAAAATGTTGCCTAATGTTCAAAAATAAATCTTTTGCACCAAATGTAAATTTTCAAAAGATTAATCCAAAAATCAAATTAGATGAATGGAATATTAAAGTTGTAACTGAGGCAATTCCATTTAAAAAAAATAAAATAACATCAATGGTTGTAAATAGTTTTGGTGTAACTGGTTCAAATTGTTGTTTAGTTTTAACAGAGTCTATTAATAATAATAATAATAGTAATGTTGATAAAATAACAAAGAATGAAAAAGAATATTTAATCCCATTTTCAGCAAATTCTAATCAATCATTAAAGAATTATATAGAGGAAGTTTCTAAAATTGATGAATCTTTACAATTTGAAGATTTTGTTTATAAACAGTTATCAAATAAATCAACATCTTTATTTCAACGTTTTGTAGTGACATCAAAGGATTGGAAAGAATTAAAATATAAATTGTCTCAACCTTTACCTTTAAAAGAGATTTCTTCTAGTATTTCAGTTAAAAAACCTAATCCAATTACTGTTTTTGTATTTTGTGGTCAAGGTTCACAGTTTAATAAAATGGGGTTAGAATTATATAATAATGATAAGAATTTCAGAAATTATATCGATAGATTTGATAAGAAATTGTTGGAATACTATGGTTATTCAGTAATATCAAAGTTAAGATCAATTGATGATAACGATTTAATTACAATTCATGATCCAATAATTGCACAACCTGCAACAGCAATTTTACAAATTTCATTATTCGAACTTTATAAACATTGGGGTATTAATCCATCATTTATAGTTGGTCATAGTCTAGGTGAATTACCAATGGCCTTTTGTTCAGGTATGATAGATTTTGATACGGTTTGCTATTTACTTTATCATAGATCTTTAGCTCAATCAAAAACCAATGGATGTGGTAAAATGTTATCTTGTAATATTAGTAGTGAAGAGTTTGTTAAAAACTATTCACCTCGTTATCCATTTTTAGAAATTGCTTGTTATAATTCGCCAAACTCAATTGTAGTGGCTGGTAAAGAATCAATCCTATTAGAACTATCAAAAGAATTTAAAAATTCTGGTATATTTTGCGCAATGTTAGGTTCATTATCATCATTCCATACAAGTAGTCAATTAGAAGTAAAAGATCATATCTACTCTTTAAAATTTGAATCAAAGGAACCAGTAATACCAACATTTTCAACAGTAACAACTCATTTATTCAATTCAAATAAACTATATGATAATGATTATATTTTTCAAAACATTATGAAACCTGTATTATTTAATGAAACAATTTCAAATCTTTATAAACATGTAGAAAATAATCAACTTGGTAGTGAGATGATTTTCATTGAATTGGCACCTCATCAAACTTTATCATTTTATTTGAAACAATTAATACCAAAAGATTCAAATTATTTCAGTAATAGTAACTCAATTACAATTTTATCCCCTCTTCATAAAAAGAAAAATGATTATTTAGAAATTCAACAAACAATTTCAACTTGTTATTGTAAAGGTTATGATGTTAATTTTAAATCACAGATCCTCATAGAATCTAAAACAAATATATCGAATAAATCTTTACCACTTTATCAATGGGATGATAAAGAGTTTTGGAAAGATTTAGAAAAACAAAAAAGAATATTACAAGGTCCACCGATGGATACATTGGGTTTTTCAAATGAAAAATCACCAATTTTAAAATCATTTGAAACCAAAATTGATATAAAGAAAAAACCATTCCAATATTTAAAAGGTCATATTGTAAAAGGTAAAATTTATTTCCCAGGTGTTGGTTACATAGAGAATTTATTGAAGATGTATCCTTCACAAGATATTGATATAGATTCCATGGAATTTGAAGCACCTTTAATTTTAATTGAAGGTATCGTTACATGTTTACAATCAAACGTTTATAAAATAGGAAAGAATGAATTCAAAGTACAATTTCATTTCCAAGATCAAAAAACAAAACAATGGATTCAATCTTCATTTGCCAATTATCATTTATCTCATAGAGATGACTTTGATCCAACTACCAATAAATTAAACATTCAAAATTTAATTTCAAATAATTGTAATTTAACCAAATTATCAAAGAATCAATTTTATAATTTCATAAAGGCAAAAGCAGGTTTATCTTATAATGGAGAATTTCAAGGTGTTGAAAAATGTTATTTAGGTGATAATTGTTCATTGGTTGAAATTCCATTTGACACAAGTAATCAAGATGTTGAAACCAATATTAACATGATTCCAATTTTAGATTCATGTTTACATGGAGTTCATATTCTTTATGTTGAACAATGTCAAATGGTTTTAGAAAAGATTGAAGGATTAAAATACTATTCATCAACACTCATATTATCAAAACAAAAAGAACAACAGAAATTATATGTTTTCACAAGAATTGAAAATAAAGATTTAATAAACAATTCAATTTCAGCATCAATTATTGTTATGATTAGCGATGGTACAGTATTTTTTGAAATTGAATCAGTATCTCTAAAATCTTTAATTCCTTTAAAAGATCCAATATCAATTGAAAATCCAACTGATGAATTATTTTCTTCTTACCTTCAATCAATTGATTCTCTAATTTCTGAACCATCATCATATAAATCGATTTATAAAAGAAATGAATTTATTTCAAGTGGAATGAGTGATTTATCAAGATCAGATTATCAACAATTTATTTCAACTTTATTATATACAAATTTAATTAAAAGAAATCAATCAATTGAAAGTGATTTAAGAAACCAAATTGAATTTGAAGAAATTAAAGCAAAATATTGCAAAAATTCAAAATTTGAAAGATTATTTACATTTGTTATTGAAACCATTAAACAATATGATGGTATAAATGGTAATCTTAATAGTTGGAATGAAGGTAATATTGATATTTATAAAATTTTAATAAAATCAACAAGAATCATTTCAAAATTATTATTCCCATTACAAGGTGAAGATACAACAATTGATACACCTCAATCTTTATTTGAAAATAATCTTTTAGATGACTTTTATAATATTAATGGTAACACAGTTATTCAAAATCAATTGGTTGGTGAAATCATTACACAATCTATAAAACCATTAATTAATGAAAAGATGGTATTTAGAATATTAGAATTTGGAGGTGGTGTTGGATCTTTATCAATCGTAACATTGAATAAAATAAACCAATTACTTGAGCAACATCCAAACTTTCAAATTGATATAGAATATACATGGACAGATATCTCACCTTCATTCATTCCAGATGCTAAAAAACTTCTTTCAAACATAAAAGGTGTTACTATTATTTATAGATCATTGGATCTAGAAGAATCATTGATTGAAAAGCAATTATTAAAACCATCCTATTATGATTTTGTAATAATGTCAAATGTACTTCACGTTATTAAAGAAATTAAATTTGGTATTGATGAGATCTATAAAGTATTATCGCCAAATGGTCAATTATTGTTCATTGAAACTCCTTATAGAATGTTAATATGTGATAGTATTTTTGGTGTATTCGATCAATGGTGGGGCTTCACAGATACTGGAATTAGAGTTGACAGATGTTGTATGAAACAAAAAACTTGGTTTAAATTACTATCAGAAAGTAATTATCAAGATATTATAATGTCGGATGATATAAAAGATTGTTGTTTTGTAATTCAAGCTAAAAAACCATCAATTTCATCATTAGAATATAAACTTAAAATTGATAGTCAAGAAAATGATAAAATAATTGTTTTTGGTGAAAATGATACTTTTATGAAATACTTAGAGAATAAATCAACAAAACAAATTATAAAAATTAAAACATGCCAACAATTTAGTGATTTGATTACTAGTAATTCAAAAGAAATAAATAATCAATCAATTATTTATTTCATTAAAACATTAAATCAACTTTTAATTGAAAACTTTAAAGAGATAACCTTGGAATATATTCAAATAAATCAATTACTATTATCATCTGGTTTATCATGCAAACATATTTTACTTTTAAATCAATCCACAAGTGAAAATTATTTAGGTTCATCAATTTCAGGTGCAGCAAGATATTTTGATGAATTCCCACCATTAAAACTGTATTCATTTGATTTTGATAAATACTCTTTAAATAATGAATCGATCAATATTATTGATGATATTATTGAACCAATTATCAAATCTATGAATAATTCAAATATCAGAAAAGAATTATTAGTTAGAAATAATAAAATTTTCTTTGAAAGATATAAACAAGAAAAAAGAATTAAGGAAAATTATAAATCAACATCATTCGAAAATGATAAATCATTATTTGTTCATTTAAATGCAAATCTGGAATATGAATTAAAATCTAAACAAGTCAAATTAAAACAAAATGAAATTGAAGTTAATGTAAAAGCAACTGGAATTAATTATAAAGATTATTTAGTTTATACTGCTATGACACCAAGTGAATTAATAAATCATAAAGGTGAATCAAATCCAGAATTTGGCCACGATTTTTCAGGTATTATAACTCGTATTGGAGATGATGATGGTGATAATGATAATGAATTTAAAGTTGGTGATCAAGTTTATGGTATTTGGTTCAATACTACTGCAAGTCATATTATAGTTGATAAAGAATTCCTTTGTCATAAACCAAGTAAACTTAGTCATACCATTGCATCTTCAATACCAGTTGTTTATATTACATCATTATATAGTTTATACAATATAGGTAATATTCAAAATGATGAATCTATATTAATTCATTCAGCATCAGGTGGAATTGGTTTATCAGCATTAAATATATTAAAATGGAAGAATCACAAATCTCATATTTTCGTTACAGTTGGTTCAAAAGAAAAAGAAAAATATATTCATGATACTTATGGTGATTTTATTACAGGAATTTATTCAAGTAGAAATAAAGATTATTTAAAACTTATTAAAAGAAAGTTAACAGAATTAGGATCAAATAAAAAGGGAGTAGATATTATATTGAATACTTTATCAAGTAGTGAACATATGGTATCAAATTTCAAATGTTTGAATCATAGAGGTAGAATCATTGATTTATCAATAACTCATTTAAACCATAATGAATATACTTGTAATAATAATTTCAAATACAACTATGGTTATCATAATGTTGAAGTTTTATTTGTTAAAGGGGATATAATTTCAAAACTATTGAAAAATATTACCTCAGCAATTGAAAATGGATCATTATCCACTGGAATTCCAATCATTGAATTCAATGATTCAGATTGTTTTAATGCTATTGAATTTATTAATAAACGTCAACATATTGGTAAGATTGTTGTTAACCATAATAAAGAAAATTTAATTCAAGAATTAATTAAAAAAACGAATTTACCAATTATCAAATCAAATTATCAAATCAATAGTGATCATCTAGGTAAAAATATATTGGTTACTGGTCAATCTGGTATTATATTGGAAATTTTGAAATGGATAGTTAAATATTCAACAAATGTTGAAAACATAATTATCCTATCAAGATCATCATTGAAATGGGAATTGGAATTATTAGTAAACAAAAATAAAAACAAATTGAATTTCATTTACAAAAGCGTTGATGTTGGTAATTCATTGGAAATTGAAAAAGTAATTGATGAAATTTTAATGGAAAACCCTCAAATCAATAATGTAGATTCAATCTTTCATTATGCTTTTACTCAAATCTCTTGTAAAGAACATGAAATTGATCAAGTACATTTAAATGTATCACATCAAGCAAAAACCATGGGTGCAATTAATTTACATAACCAATCAATTAAAAGAAATTGGAAATTAATAAACTTTATAATGGCATCATCAGCAGCGGGTCTTATTGGATCAACTGATCAATGTTCATATGTTTGTTCAAGTAATGTTTTAGATACATTTTCAAAATATCGTAAACATGTATTAGGATTACCTTCAATTTGTATAAACTATGGTTTAATTGAATCCACTGGTTTTGTATCTCGTAATCAATCAGTTGCAGTGATGTTGGATGGTCAAGGTATTAGACCAATGCAAACAAATCAAATTTTAGGATCATTAGATTTATTTATTCAAAATCCTTCAAAATCTACCAATATAATTTTAACCAGTTTCAATTTTAATGAATTTGCAACAGGTAATCTCCAACAATCAAATGTTCATAAATTTGATTTCCAGTTTAATTGTTGTTTATCACAAAAATCAAAATTAATGGCAAACAACCAAGCAAGTGAAAATCCTGTTAAAGATTTATTAATCAATAATATATGTGAATTATTATCAATTGATGAGTCAAAATTAAACATTGATATTAGATTAATTGATTATGGTTCAGATTCATTAACAATTGTTCAAATTAAAAATTTAATTGATAAAAATCTATTAATACCAAATTTAATTTCAATTCAAATGTTACAAAATAACTCAATCTCTGACAATATAAAAATTTTAACAGATTCCTACAACAAAAAGAAACAAAATGAACAAAATGAATTAAAAAATATAAAAGTTGGTTCATTTACTAAAAAATAATAATTTAATAGTTAAATAAATAGTAGTGATTTTATTATTCATTTTCTTTACCATTTCTTTTTTTCTTTTTTTAATTTTGTAATGGATAAACATCATATAACTGAGAGGAGGAATCAAGTTTAGAACCTGAATAAAAGTAATAGGTATTTTGGAAAGTTGCAAAAGGCATAGAAGGAGAGCATAGTTCCTCAATATCGGAAATAAAATCTAAACCAAAAGTTACATGATCACCATTATCAATACCAAATCTACCACTATGGTAAGGGTTTCCATCTTTATAAGCTCCATCATATGGGATCTAATTATTAAAATTGTTTTTAATAGTTAGTAGAAAATAAAAAGGAGACACTATTGTAAAAAAAAAAAAAAAAAAAAAAAATACTTACCCAACCAATTGATTGATGATAAAATTCACATTTAACGTGAGGTTGAGTATCTTTAATAGCAATTTTACTTCCTCTACCATATAAAAGACGAACTGGAATATTATTATATCTTAAAATACTTGAAAAGAACCAAGAATGAACACCACAATCACCATGTCCAAATTTAAAAGCCTCAGTTGGTGTACCATCATGACTATATGGATTTTGATATTTCAAATTCTTATAAATAAACAATGAAACTCTATATGCAAATTCTAGTATACCTTCAATATCTCCACCATCATTATGAGGGTATAATCTGTTAGCTTCAATGAATTGTTGAAATTCTGGTGTATTAAAATTAATCTTTGTTGTAGGTCTTAAATAAACTTCAATCTCTTTATCTGTAATTGGTTCAACTTCAATTATTTCATTTGGATCTTTAACTTCGGTTAAATGAACTTTATAAAGATCTACATCAACTCTATACTTTGCTATTGTAGACTTTATATTATGCACACTTTCAAATTTATGACTAACCCTATAAATATCGTTATGTGATGACCCAATAATTTCAGAGTCTACCAACAATTCATCATTACCACCATTATGAAGTGTAAATGATGAATATCTAACTTGTTGATTATTAATTGATGGTGGTACTGATAAGTATTGTTTTGTCCAAGAAAGCTCTAAATAAAAAAAAAATTAAAAAAAAATTAATATTGAATAATTCTCATCATATAAAATACCATAAAAATAACATACTTGTATTTGAATAGGTCATAACATTTTGATATACAGCAGTAACTGAATTGTTATATATTTTTGAAAGTTTAAATCTTTTATTTCCCCATACTAAATAATTTAAATTTATATTAATATTAATTGTAAGTAGTAAAAATAATTAAAAAAAAAAAAAAAAAAAAAAGGATAATTATTATAATTACTTTTTTTATGAAGTGCATAGTCATTAATTAGTTGATCAACATGTGGGTTTCTTGGAATTCCTAGATTAGATTTAAAATCATAAGGTGCTGAGGAAGATGATTGAGTTGATGATGTTGTTTGTGGGTTTTGAATCATTTTTGAAAGTGAATTTGCAAAACCTCTAAAAGGGTTACTTTGTTGTTTTTGTGATTGTTGTGGTTGAGTTTGTGGTTGTGGTTGTGGTTGAGGTTGAGGTTGTATTTGTGGTTGTTTCATCATTGGTCTTATTGGTTGTTGAATTGGTTTTGGTGTTTGTGTTTGTGTTGAAGATAATGATGGTGATTTTTTTAATAATTTAACATCATATTCATGGGTAAAGAGTAAACGTTCAGGATAAGGACCAGTCTTATAATAATTACCAAAGCCTACAAGTTGGAAAACAGTGAAAGCATTTGAAAAATCTTTTATATCTGAAATGAAATCCATACCATAGGTGATGAAATGACCTTGATCTTTACCAAATAAATAATCACAATAACCATTTTTTGATTTACTAGTGGCTTCAATTGGTACCCAACCTATTGAAGAAATGTAGATTTCAGGTTTAACATGAGTTTGAGCATCACCAGGTTTATCTAATTCTGCATTTCTACCAAACAATATTCTCGTTGGTACATTTGAATAACGCATAATTGATGCGAAAAATATTGAATGACAACTACAATCACCATATTTTGCCTTAAAAGTTTCAATTGGTTTACCACTTAGGCCATGTGGGTACTTGTAATCTAAATTCTCTGTCATCCATAAAAGAATTCTATAGGCAAAACATAAAACACTCTCCATTGTACCATCATCAAATGTTTTTGGATAAAATCCATTCTCTTCTACAAATTCAGCAAATTCTTGTGTATTGAAATCCAAACGATCAGTTGGTCTCAAATAAATCTTAATTTCATTATCTGTAATTGGTTCAACCTCTACAACTTCATTTGGATCTTTAACTTCAACTAATCCAACCTTGTATAAATCCACTTCAAGAATCTCTTTAAAAACATAATGAGTTTTATATGGATTTTCTGGTGAAAGATAATTAAAATACCATATCTTTTGATGTGATGAATCTGTTAATTCTGGTTCAATCAATTCAATATTACTATCTCCATCATAAAGTTTCATTGTTGCACTTCTTATTATTTGATTATTAATTGATTCTGGTTTTGGCATCCAAACTTTTACATTTGATAATGCTATTTTTTTAAAAATTATTATTATTATTAATTATTATTATTATTAATATTATTATTATTATTATTATTATTATTATTATTATTATTATTATTATAAAATACTTACTGCACTCTGGTTTATATTTAATAACAACTTTATATTCAGCAGTAACTGAATAGTTATAGGTTTTAACTAATTTAAATTTTTTATCCCATACTAATAGAAATATAAAAATGAAATGGTATTAGTTAAATTATTCCTGATTGAATTTATAATAATAATAATAATAATAATAATAATAATAATAATAATAATAATAATAATAATAATAATAATAATAATAATAATAATAATAATAATAATAATAATAATGATTATAAATGATAGTTACATAATTTATGAATTTGATGATCATTTATTAATTTACCTAATGGAGGTGCTGTTGTTGGTAAAGTGTTATTAGATTTATAAATACTTTCATCAGTTCTTTTAAAAGGACTAAATGCATTTAATTTAGAAACTGATGTTGCTGGTTGAATTGGTTGAGTAGGTTTGGATAGTGCATTTGGATTAATTGGTCTTGGTGGTGGTGCATTAACTGTTTGCTTCAAAGTGGTTGGTATTGGTTGTGCAGGAATTGGTTGTGAAGTCTGTGGCTGTGGTTGTGGTTGTGGTTGTGGCTGTGGTGGTAATTTAAATGTCTGAGATGCTGGTCTTTTAGATAATGGTACAGTTGTTGGAGTTGGTGTTGAAGTTGTTGCTGAAGCTGTTGTTGGGGTTGAATTTACAGAAACAGGTTTGAGCTTAAATGGGAATGTGGCTGGTTTTTGTGGTTGTTCTTGTTGTGGTTGTTGTGGTTGTTGTTGTTGTTGTTGTTGAATTGGTTGTGGTGGTAATTTAAATGTTTGAGAAGGTGGTCTTTTAGAAAATGGTACTACTGGTGGTGTATTTGTTGTTGTAGTTGAATTTAATTGTGGTAGAGGAGCAGGTCTTAAGGGAGTAGTTGAAGTTGTTGGTGCTGTAGTTGAGTTTGATTGTGGTAGAGGTGCAGGTCTTAATTGTTGTGATGAATTTAAATTATTTGTTGGTTGTTGTTGTTGTTGTTGTTGTTGTTGTTGTTGTTGTTGTTGTTGTTGTTGTTGTTGTTGTAATGGTGGTAATTTAAATCCTTGAGATGGGGGTCTCTTTGAAAATGGATTTGTTGGTGATGTTGTTGCTGCTGCTGCTATTGGTGATGTTGGTTTTTGTTGATTACTATTACTATTATTATTATTATTTATAAAATCATTATTTGGTAATAAATCAGAAACTGGACTTATATAATTTATTTGATTTTGAAGTAATATTGAAGAATTTGATAAAATTTGATCAAATAAATGAAATAAACTATTGAATGATAATTGAATATTAATTAATGGTATATCTAAATCTGAAACTTTCCTATCAAAACATTGTTTAACATTTGTGAATAATTTCGATTTTAAATCAATGTATTCATTCTTTTTATTTGAATCTGCAGATGTTAAAAGTAATGATTGTAAATCGTCAATCACTTTAATTTTATTATTACAATCTTTAATATGCAAACAGAAACTTGAAATTACTTTAAAGTTTTCAGCTTGATTTAACTCCCAATCTGTGTAACCATTTTGAACTAAATCCAATACATCTTTTGAATATTGAGATAATGGATGTTGTAAATCGTAATATCTCTTCAAATTATTACAAATACTATCTGGTGATAAATATAACTCCTTTATGTAGCCACAATATGATTTTAACGATATTTCAATCGATGTTGAACTATCTGATAATTGCTTAAATTCTTTTTTTAAAATATCATAATTTTTATCTATGGTTTTTATGTGTGTTGACTAAAAATAAAAAAAAATTAAAAAAAAAAAAAATTAAAAAAATTAAAATTTTTTTTTTTTTTTTTATTAAAATCTTTAAAAAAAAAAAAAAATTTACATTTGAAATCAAATTGGTTATTTTTTTTTTTTTTTAGTAAAAACAATGAGGTATTAAAAAAAAAAAAAAAAAAAAAAAGCAACTAAAAAAAAAAAAAAAAAAAAAAAAAAAAAAAAAAAAAGCCAAAGCACAAAAAAAAAAAAAAATTAAAAAAAAAAATTTAAATGGGTAAAAAATCCTAACTTTTCAGGAATAAAATGTAGGAATCATTTTTTTTTTTTTTTTTTGCTCGAGATATTTTGCGAGTTTTTAGATTTCATTTTTTTTTATTATTATGCAGAAAAAAAAAGAAGAATAATTATTTTTTTTTTTTTTTTTTAAAACATTGTTTATAAACTAATATTTATTTTTAAAAACTTTTTTATTTTTGCAATTTGGTTTTTAAATTTGTAATTTTATTTAATTTAATTTTGTAATTTAAATTTTTTTTTTTTTTTTTTTTTTTATTTTTTTTAACCCATGATCATTTTTTTTTTTTTTTTTTTTTTTTTTATTTTTTTTTTTTTATTTTTTTTATTAAATAATGTTTCAAAATTGAACCACATAAAAAATCACAATACACACACAACCATCCAATCCAAAAAAAAAAAAAAAAAAAAAATTAATGATAAAATTAAATTTCTGGATAAAATCCATTATTATTGGATTAGTATCATTTATTTATATTTATTTATTTGTGTTTAGTGTAAACAAAACAAAAGATTTGGAAAAATTAGAAATTGAAAATAATAAATTAAATTTTGAAAATGAAAAATCAAATATATCAATATTAAAATATATAGAAACTATTAATAATTTAAATAATACAATTAAAAATTTAAATTTTTCAATTGAACAATCAAAACAACAATTAATTCAAATGGAAAATAGTTTTAATAAAGATTTAAAATTATTACAAAATTCATTAAATGAATGTGAAGAAATTAAAAATAAATTAAAAAATAATAAAAACAATAATAATAATAATAAAAATAATAATAATAATAATAATAATAATAATAATAATAATAATAATAAAATATTATTAAATAATAAAAATGAAATTATACCGATTTTAATACCAACATATAATAGAACAAATTATTTAGAAAAAACAATTAAATCAATTTTAAAAATTAGAGATAAAAATAAAGAAAAAATTAAAAAATTCCCAATAATAATATCACAAGATATTTGTAAAAAGAATGATAATCAAAATGAAAATGAAAATTGTAAAGAAATGAATGAATATTTAGAGGAAATTAATTTAAATTATCAAGGTATAATAGTATTAAAGAATTTACAAAATGGTAATTTAGTGTTGAATTCAACATATGAATCAATATCAAGACATTATAAATGGGCATTGAGTCAAATATTTGATAAATTATCATTTGATAAATTATTAATTGTTGAAGATGATTTAGAAGTTTCATTAGACTTTTTAGATTATTTTGAAAAGGTATCACCATTATTAGACATTGATAAATCGTTATTCTGCATTTCAGCATGGAATGATAATGGTAAGAAACCATTAACAAATGAGAATCAAAAACAAGCGATTACTCAATTCTATAGAACTGATTTCTTCCCTGGACTAGGTTGGCTCACAACTAATAGATTCTGGAATGAAATTAAGGATAACTGGCCCACCCAATACTGGGACGACTATTTAAGACAGCCATCAGTGATTAAAGGAAAACAGTGTATCAGACCAGAGATATCACGTGTTAAAAATATTGGTATCAGTGGTGCAACCAGTCAACAAGTTTATGAAAATTATATAAAAGAAATCATTAGTATCACAGATGACCAATACCCAATTAATTATAGTGATGTTGATATCCATCAATTAATAGAACCAACATATTCAAATAAATTAAAAGAATCAATAACAAATGCAAAATTAATTTATCCATATGAAATTGAAACTTTTGGTTACAAAAATCAAACTTTAAAAATCATATTCAAAGATCAATATGATTATCAAATGTTAGCCAAACAATTTGGTTTAATTGATGACCAACGTGAAGAAATTCAACGTACATCTTTTAAAAAAATAGTTTCATTTTATTTTAAATCAAATTTAATTTATTTTATACCAAATCAAATTAATTGGTAAAAATAATAAAATAAATAAATAATTATTACTATTATTATTGTTGTTGTTGCTGTTGCTGTTGTTTATTCTTCATCATTTCTTTAAAATCTAATTCTCTTAAATAACTTGAACTTAATTTAACATCATCACCTTGATGGGGTGTATCGAAATAAGAGATTGAATAAATTTCTAATGGTTTTAATTTTGTTTCTCTTCTTACAGTATTAATTTTAATTGCTGTTTTATAAACTTCTGGTGATATTACAATACATTCTAATTTTTTACTTGTCATTGTATTTGCATATGGTTCAACTAATTTTAACATCTATTTTTTAATAATAATAATAATAATAATAATAATAATAATAATAATAATAATAATAATAAAATTAGTGAATGAAATTTACATATGTATATATAATGTAAATTTCTACTTACATTATATTCAACAGATGGATTAATTGATTTTAAGAAATTTAAAGTTTTTTCAGATCTAAATTCAAATGGTGTAATTAATTCACTATACTTTTTTGAAGTTAAAATTGAATTATCAGTAATACCAACTTCCATATAATCAGAACAAACCAATGCTGCCATCGTTAACATTACTTTATGACCTGGATGCATTCTATCAAATGTACCACCTAAAACAACACCTCCAAATGGTGGTGTCCATTTCGTTAAATTCTTTCCAATTTGAGATGGTTCATAAAAATGTTTTGGATAACTGAAATCAATATTTATCGACGTAGAATCAATTGACTTTATTGAATTATTACTATTTATAAATTTCTCATTAATTAATTTAAGTTCATTCTCTTGTTCAAATAGATTCATTGAACTATCTAAAAATAAAATATCAATTTCATTATTATTTTGAGTATAATTATTATTATTATTATTATTATATATTTCTTTATCTTTTTGATTAATTAAATCTAATGGAATAATTGAAACATTTAATCTTGGATTTTCATTATAAAGTATTTGATAATAATTAAAGAAAATATTTTCTAATCTTTTTAATGGTTCTATATTTGCTGAAACTATTAAACTTGGTGATTCTGAATCATCCAATTCAATTTGTTGTTTCTTTTCAATTTTCATTTTTTTATCAATCTCTGACCAACTAAAAAAGAGATCATTATAAATCTTTTCAACCTTTTCATTAATCTCTGAGGATCCTGTTGTTGTTTGTTTACTAATTTGTTGTGTTGGTGAATTTAATGAACGATCGAAATTAATGTTATTATAATTCACTAATTCTATATATAAATGATCTTTAACCTTTGGTGCAATCGATATTAATCTACCAACATTATAATAATGTAAATATAAATCATGTCTATTCTTTGCTTCAAAATTAAATAATAATCTAATTAATCCTGTTTTATACATTATAAAATTTTACTTTTTTTTTTTTTTTTTTTTTAATATTATGTATATGAAAGTATGTGTGTGTGAATGTATGTGTGTATGTGTGAAATGTTTTTTTTTTTTAAAAAATGAAATTTAAAAATTAAATTAAAAAAACTTAAGTGTTGAAAAAAAAAAAAAAAAGTAAAAAAAATAAAAATAAAATAAAAATAAAAATAAAAATAAAAATAAAAATAAAAATAAAAATATCTAGACACCTAATCAAGAAT
>NC_007091.3:1562301-1590587 GCF_000004695.1 Dictyostelium discoideum AX4
CTTTTAAATTTTAAAAAACAATAAATGTTTTTGTTTTGTTATTAAATTTTTTCTTTTTTTTTTTTTGTTTTTGTTTGGGGTATCACCATTTTTTTTTTTTCTATTCAATTTTTTTTTAATATTATAGTTTGGTGATTTAATATGATGTTTTTATGATTATCTTCTATTTTTATTTATTGATAGCAAAAGATAATCTTGATTCTATCTTAAAGTCATATATAACAATGATATAATATACATAATAAACTTTTTTTTTATTGACAATTATTTTATGATGCTTCTCTTCTTTTTTTTTTTTTTGTTTTTTTGTTTTTTGATGTTGGAGAAAAAAAAAAAAAAAAAAAAAAAAAAAAAAAAAAGAAAAAAAAAAAAAAAGATAACAAATATTATGCATCCTACCTTTGTATTATATGTATAATATATATTTCTTCCCAAAATAAAAATAAAAAAAAAAAAATATATTTATAAAATAAAAAAAAAAAAAAAAAAAAAAAAACAAAAAACAAAAAACAAAAAAAGGTCCGAAAATTGGCAACCAGGAATCAAAAACGGTTAAAAATTTATTTCAAAGTCTGTGTTCGTTTTTTTATATTTTTTTTTTCATTTTTGATATAATCAACTAATTTTAAAAATAAAATCAAAAAGAAAGTTAACCATTTTTTTTTTTATTTTTAATTATTTTTAAAATTGTTTGGTATTGAGAAAAAAAAAAAAAAAAAAAAAATAAAAAAAAAAAAAAAAAAAAAAAATTAAATTGTAAAAAAACGATAAATTTCATTGATACAACATTATTTTCACATGAAAAAAGAAAAAATCTAAAAAACTTTTTTTTTTTTTAATTTAAAAATTATATAAATTATATAAATTATATAAACTCAAATTATGATAAGATTGATTGGTTTCAACACCAAAAGATTTTATTCGTCTCTTAAAATAGCCCGAACTGAAAATAACACAATAACAAAATCATTTAAAAAATTAAATACTGACGACCCTTTATATCAAAACTCTTATCAATCTTTATTAAAATTAATTCAAGAACAAAAAGAAATTAAATTAAATAATAATAATAATCCAAATAATAATAATATTAAAAATAAAGATAATTATTATAATAACAATAATGAAAATAAAAATGAAAATTTAAAATCAACATCATTAGAATTATTATTTGAAACAAATGATAAATTTAATTTTAAAAATATTAAAATATATAATTATGATATTGTATTAGTATCATTAAGAAAGAATGAACCAATATTAGGATTTGTAAAGAGTAATGGTGGTGGTGATGGTTCATCAATGATTATACAATCTAAAAAAAAGGATCTGGTGGTTTCAGCTGAGGATGTATTACTTACAATACCAACATCACATCTTAGGGAGAATATAGATCAATTATTTGATGAACTTTTAGAGAATTTAAAATTAATTTCTCAACATTATGGTTTACCAGATTCACCATTAAATAATATAAAATTTGATTTGGCAAAAACAGATTTCAAAAAATTAAAAGATTCATTTAAAAGAATTAAACAACAACAACAACAAAAAAGATTAAATAAAGAAGATGAGGATAAACTATTTATAGAATTATTCCCAAAGATTGAAAGTGATCCATATTCTTTAGTTGCAAATATAATTGAATCAATTTTAACAAAGATTGTAAAGTCAGAACATTGGAAACAATTATCAGAAAATGTTTATAATAATTTTAAGAAATTTAATCAAGAATCAACCACATCAAATGGTAAAATTTGGTCAGATCAACAAAAACATTATGATTATATTGAAGTTAAAAAAGTTACAGAGTATTTATTTGGTGGTGGTGGTGATAATAATAATAATTCATGGATTAATTTATTTCATCATTATTGTGTAATTGATATGTTATCATATTATGATTCATTTTATTTATTTAATTCAGAATATTTTTATTGTCAAACTGAGAAATATATTGAAGATTATAAAGCTGATATTAAACAATTACAAGAATCATCAACGATGGAAAAGAAAATATTTTTAAAATATGCATCACAATTACTGATGACATCGGATGACCAATCATTTAAACCAAATCTTTATATTCATGGTGATAAGAGTATTACAGATATTAATAAAATGGATCCATTATCAATACCTAAAGAGTTACAACAACCATTTGAATGTTTTAAAAGATTACTTTATACTCTATTAATATTTTCAAATGATCATTCAGAATTTAGAGAAATCATATCAAAAGAATTAGTTTATCCAATTAAAATTTCAAGTAATTCACAAATTGAATACCTTTTACAAAAATTGGGTAAAATTAATTTAAACAAAGATAATTCATATTGTTTTTCAATTTTTGAAAATCGTTTAAAATTAATTGGTAATAGATTAATTGATCCACCAAATCATTTAAATGATTTACCAATTGGTACTAAAGTAGATAAAAATGAAAATATATTATCAATAAATTCAATAATTGATAATGATGGTAGAATTATAATTAATGATAAATCATTTGCAATTGATTCAGAGAGTACTAAAGATGTTGATGATGCAATTGGTTTAATTGATGAAGGTAATGGTGAATATTCAGTAATAGTTCATATTGCAGATGTAACTGATATTGTCAAACCACATAGTGATCATGATAAATGGGGTCAATTTAAATCATCTTCAATTTATTTACCACATAAAACTTATTTCATGTTACCAAATTCAATCACTAATCATCTAAGTTTATCACCAAATAAATCAAATAAATGTTTATCATTTCAATTCAAAGTTTCAAATAAAGGTGAAATTATAGATTATAAAATTTTCCCATCAATTGTAAATAATTTAATAAAAACAAGTTATAATAAAGTTGAAAATTCTTTATTAGATAGTAATAGTAGTAATAATAATAAAAATACAATTCATTCAATTGATGAAATTAAACAATTAAAGAAATTATTTGAAATTTCAACATTATTAAAAGAAAGAAGAGAAATTAATAAACCATATAGAATCGATTTACCATCAATTAAAATCAATGTTGATAATAATGGTTTAATTGATGTATGTCAAGATCAAAGAGAAAATGAAATTTCAAATCAATTAGTATCAGAATTTATGATTGCAACTGGATATATATCATCATTATTTGCAATTGAAAATGGTATTGATATTCCATACAGAGTTCAAAGTAAACCAGTGATTACTGGTGAATACGATCTCGAGAATGAGATTGAAAAATTACATCCAATAACATCGTTATTGGTTGCATCAAGAATCCAAGAATCTGGTGAGGTCTCAATTAGCAATATTGGCCACCACTCATTGGCATTGGACAATTATACATGGGCAACCTCACCGATTAGACGTTATCCTGACATAATTGTGCATTCTCAAATTAAAAGTTTTTTAAAAAATAAAAATCAAGTTTACTCATATCAACATTTAAATAAAATTATACCAACTGTGAATAGAAATTTAATGGCAATTAAAAAATTACAAAGAAATATCGAGAAAGAATATCTTTTACATTATTTTTATAATCAACAAATTTTATATAAAAATAGAACCATTCAAAGACCAAAATATAGAGCTGTGATTCAATCATCTTCAAATTCAAAAAATGGTTCTGAACCATTATCAGTTTTCTTATTATTAGATTATGGTTTATTTGAAGTTTTTGTAAATGATGATATTCCAATTTCAGATAATATTTTCATTTTAACTACTTCTTTTAATTATAAAAATCAATTAGAATTTAAAGTATTAAATAAATAAATAAATAAATAATAATGGTTATGATTTTATTTTTTTTTTTTATTATTTTTATTTTATTTTTTATTTTTATTTATTTTTAAGGAATTAAAATCATTGATTCAGAATCATTATCTGGTTTTATATATGCTAATAATTTTTCACCAAATAAATCAAAAAGTGATTGATATTGAATTTTTAAAGTTTTTAAAATATTTTCACGTGAAAACTCTGTTATGATTGGTAAAGAGATTGGTTGCTTTTTTGAAGTTGTATCATCTTTTAAATCTAAAACTGAGAGAATATTTTCACCTTCTGATACCCAAATTAAGAATTTACCAGTTGCATCTATGATTGAATTTAAAACTCTATTGGCTTCCATTGATTTTATTGGATTTGATAAATTATTATTTAATTCTGGTTCCAAGAGTTTATAATATTTTGGTACATAAGGTAATAATAAAAATTGTATAACATTTCTACCTAAACCTGATAAACCAACGATTGCACCATAATGAGTTGTTAAAGGTTTGGTTGTATCATGTAATGTTTGTACTAATGTTTTGGTTATTCTACCTTGTAATGAACTATATACATCTCCAAATTTTCTACAAACAAATGATACCAATCTTGCTGCGAAATCTCTTAATTCCCAATGATTCTCTGATGGTGAATTACATAATTTCTTACCAACTAAACATGTTAAAATTGATGGCATTAATTGATGTAACTTTTCAAAAAAATAAATAAAATTAATATTAATATTAATGTTAAATAATTTATTTTTGTAAATATTATATGTTAATTAATATAAAACACATACATATAATTCAGGTTTTAAATGTTTACTTTCTAATATTGCTTGAGCCATTTTCATTAATCTATTTAATAGTTCTAAATTTGTTAAATTTTGAGTAACTTGAACTGATATAAAATTTATAAAATAAGGTAATAATTGATGAAGACTACTATCACTCTTTAAACTATGTAATGCAGCATCAAATAGTTTTTGATTATCACTTTTTACAGAGTTTGTGATTTTCTCATAAAACATTTGAATTTCTTTTGATAATACATGTTTAACGGTTGGTTTGACAATGGTTGATGTATTTGAAGGTAATGTATGTATACCAGGTATTGATGGATCTTGTTTTTGTAAATTATTTCCACCCAATACTGTATTAATTCCATTTAATTGTGCCATACCATAAATCATATTACCATTGTTATTGTTACCATTGTTATTGTTATTATTATTATTGTCACCACTTTTTTCATTACCTTTATTTTGTTGTGTTAATAATGCTTGTGCTTGTTGTTCCAATTGAAGTGCTTTCTCACTCTTGAATTTTTTATGTAAATTTTTATGATGTTCTTCAATTTCATAGGGTGATGGATTTTGAGGAATCAATGGTTGCACACCTTCCAATGCTAACCAATGTGCTGAAAGTGATGGATCACGTGGTACCTTTGGTAACGGTTGTGATGCAATCTCTTGAAATGTCATCTCTTTATCATTTAAAAAATAGATGGCCTGTGTTGTTGTTGTGGTTTTTTGAAATTTTAATAAACTGTGATCATTGGCACTACAACTATAGCCATAGAGTTGCTCAATATTTCTTAAACCTAATGCATTGTTTATATCATCGGTTGAAAGGTGATCTCTTTTTGAATGTTTCATAAATTTAATCGCTTCTTGTGCAATCTCTCTAATTCTATATTCTACATCCGATGCTAATTGTTGTGCTATTTCATCTGGTAAATTTGAAATACCTGCTGATTCCGCTATAATTTTAATTGTATCATTTGGTAAAACTGACATCTTTAATTTAAATTTTCCATATATCAATCTATTAATCTATCTTTTTTTTTCTACAAATACAACGCTAATTTTTCAAAAAAAAAAAAAAAAAAAAAAAAAAAAAAAAAAAAAAAATGAAATTTTTTTTTTATTTTTATTTTTTTATTTATTTTTTTTTTATTTTATTTTTTTTTTTTTGATATTCCTAAAAATGGTGCTCAATTAACAAATAATTTTTCCAAAAAAAAAAAAAAAAATTTAAATATTCATTGGTATAATTAATTTAATAAGTATAAAAACAATTCTAATGGAATTTAGATATTGAATAAAATAACAATATTTCATATCTTTTGTGTATTTTTGAGTGCTCTATTTTTAAACACAAATTCATATTAATAATAATAATTATTGAAAAAAAAAAAAATGGTTTCATTTTTCAAGTGTCAAATTTGGGTATTTTATTTTTTATTATTTATTTTTTTTTTGGAAAAATGGAAATGAGGTTAACATTTATTTTTAGAAACAATCTTAAAATAATAATAATAATAATAAAATATAAAAAATAAAAAAATAAACAAATTAATTTTAAATTCAGAAAAGTTGTTCTTTGTATTTCATTGAATAATAAAAATATAATATAATGAAACTTCGGGTAATTGTAAATTGTTTACAAAAGTGTCATGACAATGGTTAAATACCAGTTAGTTATGAGTAATTTTTTTTTTTTTTTTTTTTTTTTTTTTTTTTTTTGTAAATTCAAGAAAATCAATTTAAAATACAACCTTTGATCAAATAAAAATAGAGAAAAAAAAATAAAAATAGAAAAAAAAGGAAAAAAAAAAAAAAAAAAAAAAAAAATGAAAATAAAATAAAAAAAAATAAAATTTGAGTAATTTAAAAATTAAAAAAACCACACACACTGTGTGCTTGAAAATTAAAAAAAAAATAAAATAAAAATTAAAAAAAAAAAAATAAAAATAAAAAAAAAAATAAAAAAAAAAAATAAAACAAAAGCAATAGTTCCACAACACACAGTAACAATAAAACTTTATTTATATTTATATGTAACCAAATAAAAAAAAAAAGAAAAAAAAAATAAAAATTAAAAAAAAGAAAAAAAAAACAAATAAATAAATAAATAAAAAGTAAAAAGAAATAGAAAGAGAGAAATAAAGAAAAGGAAATAGGAGTATGGGTAATAATAGTAGTAGCTCTTATAAAAATAATAATAATAATAACAATAACAATAATAATAATAATAATTCCAATGGTAATTTCAATAGTTTTCATACACCCATGCAATTGAATGGGACAAATTACACAAATCCAAAATGTAAAAGCAAAGAAGAGATTTTATCAGTCCTAAATAAACAACCATTCCCAATAGCAGAAGAAATAAATGATTTAATTATATCATTGAGACAATCATTCTATGAAGGTCATATAGATACTCGACAACTACTATCAAGATTAGAATACATTTTTTATGCATCTGAAGATTTTGAAAAAGTAAAATCATATTTTGTATCATTATCAAAACCAGTTTGTTGTAGTAGAGGTATGTTTTAATAAATTATTATTAAAAAAAAAAAAAAATAAAAAAAAAAAAAAAAAAAAAAAAAAAATTACAAATAATTAACATAGTTTTTTTTTGAAAAAAAAAAAAAAAAAGTATGGGGATCATCTTATGAAAATAAAGATACAAATAAAAATTTAAATTTTTTTTATAGATGTAAAACATGTGCATTATCACCAAATTCAAGTATATGTTTTGAATGTTTTAAAGCAGGTCCACATGAAAGAGAGAAACATGATTATTCAATGAGTTTTGCATCCTATGGTGGATCATGTGATTGTGGAAGTTTGGATTCTTGGAAGAGAAGTGGATTTTGTTCGGAACATGAACATCCAGAAGTTGATTATTCACCATCTGGTGATATGGATAAATTACATTTACTCACTACTCATTTAGTATTACGTCATATCTTATTAATCTTTTTAAATATAACTTTTGATCTTCATTCAAATAATAGTAATAGTAATAATAATAATAATAATAATAATAATTTAACATCATTTACAACAAATACTACCACAACAACAACTACAACTACAACAACAACCACTTCTACATCTACGTCACCAACAAAGAAACAACAACAACAACAACAACAACAACAACAACAACAACAACAACAAATAACATTAAATACAATAGAAACAAAAGAAACAATTTCAATTAAAATTTTAAAATGGATTAATGATATTGCACATGTTTCAAGATCAATATCACATGTATTATCAGAGGAATTGTGTTATCAATCATTGGATCCGATGTCATTAGATCCAAATAATATTAAACCATTGATCTTTACATGTATGGAATATCAACTTGAATTAATTAAAAATTTACAACAACAACAACAAGAAGAAGAAGGACAAGAAGATGAAGAAAAAGAAAAAGATTCATTAAAATTAACAAATGAAGAAATTGAATTTTTAAAATTTGAATTTAAATTACCAAATGAATTTTCACCACCATTAAAAAGAATATTATTTATTGAACAAAAGACAATTAGACAAGAGTATATGTTTATATTTTTATTCCTATTATGTGAACATACATTCAAATTTGGATTTTCACAATCGTATTTAAATGTTTACAAGAGTTTATGTTACAAAGACACTGTGGATATATTGTTTAGATTCTCACCTCAAGTGTTTTCAGTTTGTTCAGTTAGTGAACAGTTTTCAATTGGAATGGAATTTGGTTTTTTGGATTGTATATTCGAATCGTTGTTCTTTCATTTACAAGCATCCGATAAGTTGGATAAGAATCATATTGCCATCGTATCCGATTTAAAAACCATTCTACAACATAGGAATATAGCCCATCATATGATCTTTGAAAAGAGAAAGTATTTGAAATATTATATCAATTTGCTTCAAATTATTCAATCCACAAGTAATGATATCAAAAGTGGTGGTATTGGTGGCGGTGGTGGCGATGAGCTCAATGATGAGGACTATTACTATCATCATAGTAACAACGACGGTACCAACAATGGCGACTATCAAAGACGTTACATCGATACTCATATACCGTATGAAGATATCAATTGGATACAATTCTTTCAGATTGATACCGAGTTGAAGGATATTTCAAACATTTTAATCGACTCTTTATCCACTCAAGACACATTGCAAGGCTTAAGAGATATGATTACTTTCATAGCGACTAATTTAATCACAGATCCACAAATTCAAGAGTTACAGCCATACTACAATGTAATGGTTTCAAAGAAGGATATCTATTTGGGTGAGAAATCTATCACTACCACTCTACCCTTTCATCGTTTTTTGGGTGTAACCACTCATAAGGTCATCCAATTGTATAGTGGAATGGTGACAATTAAAGAGTTGCTTCCAATTGATTTCAATTGTTTTGCTTTCCTCTATCCTTTGTTAAATGCTAATGTTTACACTCAACAAGTCAATTCCAATTATTGGGTTAGAAATGGTGATGTCAATGTAAAGAAGAAGGCATATGTTTACTCTTTGTTCTTTTTGGAAATGGATTTATCATTGATTCAAATGATCGCCTCTCTTATAAATGTAAACGATTTTTGTATTTTCACTTCAAAGGAGTTTGGTGCCCTCTTACCATACGGTTCAACCACTGTCATTGGAGGTAATGAGAAAAACAATTTATTTAGACCATCTTCAAATGTTTCACTCTCTTCCAATCATCATAGATATAGTCATTTCTTAAAGTTTATAATCGAGGTACTACAAGAACGTCTTTTCTTTATGACACCAGATCAACACACAAAATACACTTTGATTCAAATACTTTGTTCAAAACCAAAAACTCATAGTCAAATTGATTCCGTTATGAATTATGTTGAGCGTGAACTCAAGTATGAACATATTCTAAAGGAGATCTCTGATGAAATTCCACCTTCTGGTGATAATCCTACAAACTATAAAATGAAGAATGAATTTTGGAAGAATTTCAATCTCTACTATCCAATTTATACTCCTTATATTTTGGGTGAAGAATCACTTCAAGCATTTTTTGAATATAAAAAACAATTAAAAATTTCTTATCAAAATTCTTTACCAATGCCACCAAAATATGAAAATTTATCTTCAATTGAATTTGAAAAATCATCACCATCATCATCGTCATCATCATCGTCATCATCATCATCATCGTCATCATCATCAACACCAAAAATAATAGAAGAATCTGTGGATGATAATTTTCCAACTACAACAACAACAACCACAACATCCACTGCAACTACTACAATCACAACTACAAATAATAATAATAATAATATTATTATTAAAAAAGATAATGATCAAATTAAATTCTTTGAAATTATGAATTCAGATTATTTACATTTTATGATTACAAATATTTTGTTATCATTCATTCAAGGTAGAGAAACAAATGAAATTGGTTGTGGTATAAATGATGCATTTTATTTATTAGTTTTAATTTTAGAGAATAAAATTAAATTAAAATCATCATCGTCATCATCAACAACAACAACAACAGAATTAATAAAAACTGAAATACCATGGACAATTTTAGATCAACCATTAAATTCATTTTCAACTTATGGTGATGCAATTTTATGTATACTTCAAAAGTTTAATTTCTTTGGTATTGGTAGATCAACATTAGATGTTTTGTTAGAGTATTATCAAGAATCTTATACCAATAATATTTATTTAGATAAAAAGGAATACATTGATAAATGTTTATCAATACTTTATAATATTGATGAATCTATAGCAAAAAGAATAAAAACAAGATCACCAACTTTTTCACCAATTAAAAATTTATCACTAAATAGTGATGGTAGCGTCATTTCTTCAAATGATGATAATAGTAACAGCAACAACAACAACAACAACAACAACAACAGCAATAATAATGGTGGTAATCAAAATAATAATCAAAATAATAATAGCAATGAAGATGATGGTGATGAAAATAATAGTGGTAAACGTGATAATGAAAAGAAATTAAAGGATGCAAAGAAACGTCAAGCTGAAATTATGGCAAAATTTGCAAAACAACAAACTCAATTCCTTCAAAATGTAGATGATTTAGGTTATGATGAAGATGACGATGAAATGGATTATAGCTATAGCGCGCATAATAGTGGTAAAAAGAATAAACAAACTCCAATTTCATCACCTGGAAAAACCACTTCCACCACTGCAACATCTTCACCATCACCATTTGTTAATAGTAGTAGTAGTAGTAATGGATTTGAATCAATTTCAAAGAGTAAAGAAATATTCAATGATAATATAAAGAATCAAAGTTGTGTATTGTGTTATGAATCTCATATTAGTGATTCTGATCCATTATCATTGATCTCATTCCTTCAACCAAGTAAAATGATAGCATACTCCAAGTGTCAATACGTTGAAAGAAAGTACCCCGAATTAACAAAGTATGATTTCTTTGTTGGTAGTGAACCAACCTATTACAATTTCCCACAAAAGAGAGATATGAATACTTTAAACTATATGTCATCATTACACATTCGTAGTTGTGGTCATTATATTCATAAGAAATGTCATTCAATTTACTTTTTAAAGGTACTCACTCAAGAACAGGATGAAAACTTTAAACCATCTCTCAAGGAATTCTTATGTCCATTATGTAGAAGAGTTGCTAATATCATTATGCCAACCTATACTGAATCATCAGTGACATGTTCTCCAATCATCTCTTATTTTGATATTACCAATAGTACTAATAATAATAATAATAATTCAAATAATAATCTAAATAATAATCTAAATAATAATAATAATAATAATAATAATAATAGTAATAGTAATAATAATAATATTAGTGGTAGCAATGGTTTAACAAATAGTAATGGTATTGGAAGTAGTAGTAATAGTGTTAACAATAGTCCAAATTTTGGTGGTAATGCCAATAATCTATCTATTTGGGTCGATTCATTAAAAAAGAGATTAAAAGATTTAGTAGTCATTGAACCAAGAAGTAAACTATTTTTCTCTGATTGGTTATCAACTTTAATACCTTCAATGATTGAAGGTATTACACCATGGGTACTTTATCAAATTGTTTCAAAAAATATTGAATTTTTAGAATTAGCTTCAAGATTAGTTGAATTATCACCATCATCATCATCAAATAATAATAATAATAGTAATAATAATAATAATAATAATAATAATAATAATAATAATAATAATAATAATAATAATAATAATAATAAAAAGACAACATATCCAATTGGAAATGAATTATTTAGTAGAGATATGTTAACAATTCATACATTATTTAATTTAATTGGTTCATTAAATCAATCTTCAATTGATAGTAAATTTAAAGAAAGATTAGTTGATATAATCAAAGGTAAATCTGGATCAATTTTATCGGTTGATCCATTTTCATTATTCATTGTTTTAGTTTCAATATTGGGTACACCAACAAATCAAGATGTTGAAATCATTACAACTTTGGTTTTAAATTTATTCATTACTCAATTTTATTTAACAAATTTATATTTAGAAAAAGGTATTAATTTATTAATTAAATTATTGTTTAATATAATTTATAAAACAACTAACATATTTCATAATATTATTTTTTTTTTTTTTTTTTTTTTCATTAAATTTTAGAAATTAATAAAAAACAAGTTAAATCAATATCACAAATTTTTCAACAAACATATACAGCAGCATCAACATCAACATTAAGAATGAAATATGAAGATAGATTAAAGAAAGTTATGGAACCATTAGCAAGATGTTTGTACATTGCATATCAATTCTTACAACCACCTCAAATTAGTGGTGATGGTATAAACTATATAAACAGAGAAGACCTTACCAATAAGGAAAAGATTTACTCAAGATTAGGTATAAATTCAATGGAAGAAATAGTCAATAGAGCATTATTTAACAATCCATACTTGAGTCAATGGTTATCACAAATGGAGAGTAAGAAAGTGGATCCATTCTTTATTGTAGAATATAGACGTCCAAAATTCATAACACTTCCAGAGAGTTTTGAAGACTTTTTCGTTTCAAGTGCCCAAAGAGAATGTATGAATTGTAAGACTAAACCAGAGTTTTCTGCAGTTTGCTTACTTTGTAATCAATTGGTATGCTCTCATAGGAGCGAATGTTGTAATGATGATGATAAACATTATAACATATCCGAAGGCTATAAACATACTTTGAAATGTGGCAGTTTTAAGGTTGGTTTCTTTTTAGAAACTAAAGCTCCTCGAATCGATATCCTACGTGATCATAGAAAGAGTATTTTTAATAATGGTTACCTCGATCAATATGGTGAATCCGATCCAACTTTGGATCGTGGTAAACCATTATTAAGAAATGATAATAACTTTCAAGATCTTTGGAATTGTTGGATTACTCATTCAATTGAGGATCGTTTCCTTTCAAACTCAACACTTTCTTCTAGAACTTTTTAAATATATAAATATATAAAAAAAAAATAAAAATAAAAAATAAAAAAAAAATAAAAAAAAAAATTAGATTTTTTTTTTTGGAAGTGTTTATTAAAAAAGTTTAAAAATATCTTTTTTTTTTTTTTTTTTTTTTTTTTTTTATTATTTTTTTTTTTTAAAAAATAGTTAATTAAAAAAAATATAAAGAAGAATATCCAAAATCACCAAAAACCCACCCATAAAAAAAAACATATGAGCTAACCTATTAAAGCTCGAAATTTATTCATATATCTTGAAAAATAATATTCTTTTTTTTGATAGTCAAATGATGGGGTTGTGCAAAAAAAAAAAAAAATAAAAAAAATAAAAAATAAAAAATATCTTCATCAAATGTTTTATTAGAATTATTATTTTAAAATCTTTTTTTCCCACATTAAACTTCACATTCGCACTTAAAAAAACTAAACAATGTCCACCTTTATTTTAATTTTTTTTTTTTTTTTTTTTTAACTTCACTATTTAAACTTTAATTTTATTATAATTATTTAATAAAGTTTCAAAAAAATGAAGTATTCAAGTTTTTTATTACTTTTTATATATATATTTTTTATTTTAAATAATGTAACTTTTTAAATTTGGACTTTAAAAAATAAAAAATAAAATTAATATAGGATTTATTAATAGTTTAATAATTATTTTAATTAGATAAATGCTCAATCATGTCCATCTACTAGTTCAACATGGAGACCAACAATGGCATCATTTGTAACACCAACATCTCCATCAATTGCAACAATTCAACCACAATTAGACTTTTTATTAGGTAAAAATAATTTGGTTTTTATGGGTCAATATGGTTACTCTGCAACTTCGATTACTGATGGTCCAACAGGTGTAGCAAATTCATTCACTATGAATTATGATACTTGGGGTCCAGCAATGCATTGGTTGGTTGTAAAGACACCTGTTCCCGCTCTTAAAGCAAATCAAAACTATGAATTTAGTTTTGGTTTTAAATTGGGTCAAGTTTTAGGTAGCTATAATAAAATTGCAAGTATTTCAGTAAACTTTTTTAATCCAGCCGATATTACAGATCCAAATGGAGGAAGTCAATATTTTGTAACTCCAGCACACCCAGCAGTATATAGTAAAACCGTTACCACTGGTTCGTGGACTTCATCTACAACATTTGCCCAAAACATCATTACTCTTACACCTACTGTTGATATTGGTTTATCAATAATGGCAATTCAAATTACTCGTACCTCCCAAACTGGTCCAGCTATTACCACTATGTTTGTTAGTAACATGAAATTATCAATTCCATCCAGAACCGTTCCAGCTCCACCAACCAACTTAATTACCAAAGATTCCGAATTAATTGCTATTCCAAAACCATTATCAAGTCTTGATGCTCAAGATTCAACAACATGTCCATACTTAGCAACCGATTTAGTTCACTGGCACGACCCAACAATTTGGACTAGTGGTGTTGTACCATTACCATCAACTTCATCAAACATTATCATACCAGCAGGTAAAAAAGTTTTAATCTCACCATGCTCAATCAACCAAACCGGTATTTATCAAAAAATTACTATCCCAGCAACTTCTGAATTAATATTTGCAGATGCAAGCTTAACAATGAATATTCAAGATATTTATGTCCAAGGTAAATTTATCATGGGTACAACTAAATGTCGTTACAATGCCAATATTAATATTGTATTCAATGGTGCAATGACAACTGTTGATACAATTGCTCAATATTTTGGTTCAAAAGGTATTGCTGTTGCTTCAGGTGGTTTTATAAGTGTTCATGGTAGACAATACCATAATACTTGGACTAAATTGGCTGCCACTGCTTGGTCTGGTGATAATGTTATCTATATTCAAGATGATGTTAATTGGATTGTTGGACAACAAGTTGTAGTTGCAACAAGTGTTTATCAAGATGAGAAATATCCAGAGAATGAAGTAATGACAATTGCTGCCATCCAAGGAAAAGTTATACAATTCACTGAACCACTTAAATACTATCATTATGGTGGTCAAGAATATCAAGCTGAAGTCGCTCTCCTAACAAGAAATATCGTTTTCCAAAGTGAGTCTTCATCTGCTGCTTCATCATTTGGTGGTCATGTTCTTGTAAGTGGTGAAGGTCAGTTTGCTGGTATTCAACTCATTCGTATGGGTCAAAGAAACATAAAAGGTCGTTATCCATTACATTTCCACATGGCAAACACAGTTAGCAAATCCTACATTTCTGATTGTTCAGTAGTCAGTAGTTATTATCGTTGTTACACAATTCATGCCACTAATAATGTAACTGTTACAAGAAATGTTGCATTTGATGTAAATGGACATTGTTATTATTTAGAAGATGGTGTTGAAATGGATAACACTCTTTCATTCAACTTTGCTTCATATGTTCATACGATTGGAACTCCAGCAGCAGGATATAATCAATATGGTCAAGATTTTACCCAATCATCTTCACTTGCACAACCAGCTGATGTTGCTGCTGGTGGTTTCTATATTACAAACGCATGGAATTCATTTATTGGTAATGCAGCAAGTGGTGGTTGGGCAGGTTTTTCATTCCCAAACTTAGACGCACCAATTGGTAATTCAATTAATGTTCCAATCGTTCCAAAACAATTCACAACTAAAGTTTTCCAAGGTAATACAGCACATTCAAGTGGATACTTTTTTGAATTTGGTTCATCCATTTATGTAGGAGGCGATTTATCAACAGGATCAGATGGTTTATTGGTTTATAATAGTGGTAGAATTTCAAGAGAAACCTATTTAAATGGTGTTGAATCTGGAGGTGAAATTTGGATGAGATTTAACAATACAAAAGTTTATCTTTCCAATAGGGGTATTGGTATGTGGGGTGAACGTGTTGAAGTTATTTTATTAGAAAGTCATGACTCCATTCGTCCAGGTTCATTATTTGGTGAAGCATGGTTATCAGATGCAATTGTAAATGGTCAAACTGGTAATTTATTGTCTAAAACCACTGATTATTCAAGACAAGGTTTCCAATTTTATGATACTTATGTAAAGACAATTTTAACCAATATCATTTTCAGAAACTTTGTTCATAATCCATTATCAACAAGTCCAGAAGATGACAATAGAGTGATCATCAGTATGACCCATTCCGATGAATTTAAACCACAATTTATCTCTGCTACAAAGAATATTACCATTCAAGGTACAGCTGTCTCTCAATATATTGGACATCGTATTTTTGATACTGGTTCAAGTCGTCAATTTAATTTTGTAGATTATGACGGTACCATTTCAGGTAGAAGTGTTCCAACTATTTTTGGCGCACATGATAAATGGTGGCAATTCGATAACACTTGTACATACAATAACGATTGGAATTCTTGGGTTTGTAATAAGGGTACTTATGAAGTTGCAAGTGTATCTGTTGAAGTACCAGGCTATATGGATCGTTCAGGTGAATATGATGCAACATCCAATGTCGGTTATATTTATTTATTCGGTAGTGGAATTACAGATTCAAGAAGAATGAATGTAACAAGAAATGTTGGTATCACTGGTATTTCTGACTTTGGATGGTATTTATATTGGACTGTAGGTACACCAAGTTATATTAAACTTTGGTTATCAGAAGTTCCATATGGCCACTATGTTTTCTTTGCAATTCCATACCCAGCAAGTACAACCTTTAAAGTTTCATGTGAATATAAATATAACTCTCAACATTCTTATAATTTCACACAAGCCACATCAGCCGCTGCAGTTAGAAGTGGTGATGGTAAGAAATATTATTTCAATGGTACTCATCTTTTTGTTAAAGTTATCAACTTTGTCTTAAATGGAAGTGAATACTTTAGTCGTGGAGGTGCCAAAATCAATGATGTATATTGGGAGTTCATTGTTCACATTACAGCAACCAATACCGTAAAACCACCTGTAAATGGATTTTATACTGGTTTAACAGATGTATTACCTTCAAGTACACTTTAATAAATCAAAATAATAAAATAGTAAAATAATTATGTTTAATATACAAAATTAAAAATAATGTTTGTTTTTTTTTTTTTATAATTTTGATGTTCTTTTTATTTTAATATTTTTTATTTAATACTTTGAAATTCCAAAGTGGCAGTTTTAAGGTTGGTTTCTTTTTAGAAAATAAAGCTATTCGGGTGGATATCCTACGTGATAATAGAAAGAGTATTTTTAATGATGGTTCCAATACTGTGAATGTTGGCATCACTGGTATTTCTGACTTTGGTTGGTATTTAAATAAATAAGTAAATTGGACTGTGGGTGCACCAAGTTATATTAAACTTTGTTTATCAGAAGTTCCATATGCTCGTTATTTGAGAAATTGAAAAAAAATAATAAAATAAATCAAAATAAAATAATAATAAAATAATTATGTTTATTTTTTTAATTATTTAATCAATACCTCTAAAATAATTTCAGTAATTTGTAAATAGTTGATTTATTTTTTAGTTTTGATGTTTTTATTTATTTTAATTTTTTTTTTTTTTTTTTTTTTTTTTTTTTTTTTTTTTTTTTTTTTTTTGAATTATTATTAATTATTATTAATTATTATTAATTATTATTAATTATTAATTATTATTAATTATTATTATTTATTATTATTATTACTTATTATTATTATTATTATTTTTAAAAATTAAAATAATTCATCATCATCATCCTTCTTTTTCAATTTTTTTTCTAAATTCTTATTTTTGTTTTTATTTTGTTTGATTTGTTTATTTGATAAACCTTCACCAGATACTGGGGCCAATTTGAATCTTTCTTCTTTTTCTTTTCTCTTTCTCTCTCTTTCTCTTTCCTCCTCTTCAAAAAGATCTAATTGAGCCTGAGTGATATTTTCTTTTGCCAACTCTTTTTGAATTTCCATTCTTTTTAAGGTTGCAGCAACGGAAGCAGCAACTTGAACTGGATCGGCATCAAGACCCAACTCATATAAACGATCGATTTCATCTCTTTCCAATTTCTCTTTTAATCTCTCGGCTTCAGTATTCTCTTTCCTTTCAATTCTTTTAAGATGTTCTTGTCTCTCTTTAACTGTTAATGGTTGATAGAAACGACTAATGAGTAGACCATTTTTTTCAACATTAGTTTGAACCCTACCAATACCTTTAACCAAAGGTTCTAAAAGAGCGAAAATCTTTGGACCCTCTTGTGCCACTGGAGAATTACTATCTAAGACAATTCTATCTTTTTTGTCTTGGGGTGATTGTTTGTAGGTGATTGTAACTTCAACGCTGTGTCTTTTCAAAAGGAATTTAACAATCTGATCAAATTTAACGGCTCTGTCATTTTCATTGATATTTGAAGAGATGATAACACCCTTAGTTCCTTTGGTAGCATGATCAACTTTTCTTTCTCTCTCTTGTTCTAACCTTTTCTCTGAGATTTTAATGAAATCTTCCAAAGTGACAAGTCTTCCATATACATTACCATTTTGACCAAATGTTAAAACGATATCCAACTTTTTAGTGTATGCGAGTCTATAAGCTTGTGGACCACTCATCAAGCCAATGTTAGTACCATCGACATTAATCACTTGAACAGAATTTAGATTGATAACATCATCATTGAATTTTGTACGATTGTCTTTAAGTTTATCGACTTCATATAATCTAACACTTAATTTTTTGATATCTCCATGATTTGAGAAAACTTTATTTGTAATATAGTTTGAAGGGCTTTTTGGATCACCAACTAAATCTTGATTTTTTGGAAACATTTCTGAAATCTCTTCATCAGCGAAACCAACCTCTGACAATAGTTTTTTCCTTCTATTCATTTCATAGTTGATTTTATATTCCAAAATCTTACTATTTTTCTTCTCCCTCATTTTTAAAAGGTTTGCTTTGTGTTCCATTGGTAATCTATCTTCTTGATACACCCTTCTCCCCCTTCTACGTCCATAAGCATCGTCTTCATCAAAATCGTCCTCTTCTTCTTCTTCTTCTTCTTCTTCTTCTTCAAAATCCTCCTCTTCTTCAAAATCCTCCTCTTCTTCTTCAATATCCTCTTCTTGATCTTCATACTCCTCTTGATCATCGATTTCATTTTTTTGACGTCCATCATGAATTGGATTTTGTTTTGGACGAGATAAACTTGTCTTACCAAAATTTTTCTTTCGTGGTGGGAAAACGTGTAATTGATCATCATCTACCAAATCAACTTGTGGTTCTTTAAAATTTTCAGTTTCATCCAAATAGATATCAAATGATGAAATTTTAATCTTTTTCTTTTGGTTAATTTCACGTTTTGATTTTTCAATCTTTGGATTTAATTGTTCTTCAATATATTTTTCATCTAAATCCATCTCTAAATCTTCAGCTCCCTCTTCTAAACCCATTGCACTTTTAATTTTTTCAGGTTCATAATTTGGAGTAATTGAAATTGAAGGTTTTTTAATATAATATCTATTTAAATTAATTTTATCATTATTAATTGAAACTAATGACAATGATGATGATGATGATGATGATGATGATAATGGTGTGAAAATTAATTTATTTAGGTATTGATTATTTCTTAAAATTTTATTTGTTACTGATAACATTTTATTTTATTTTATTTTATTTTTTTTAAAAAAATAAAAAAAAAAATTAAAAAAAAAAAAGATTATTATATGTTAAAAAAAAAAAAATTTAAATAAAAAAAAAAATTTGTGCAAATATGTGAATATACAAGACAATGGGTGGAAATTAATAAAAAAAAAAATAAAAATTAAAAAAAAAAAAATTATTAAGTTCAAAAAATTTATTGAAATTAAAATAAAAAAAAAAAAAAAAAAAAATTAAAATAAAAAAATTAAAAATTGTGACTTCAAAAAAAAAAAAAAATTAAGAAATTTGGAAATTAATTTCAAATAAAATAAATGATTTTATTATATTTATTTTAAAAATATAATAAAAATAAAAAATGATTTATGAAAATAATAATAATGATTATAAAAATAATAAAAATAATTATAATAATGGTGATCAAATTTTTTTTTTTTTTTTTTTTTTTTATCATTTATGATTTATGAAAATAATAATAAAAATGATCAAATATTTTTTTTTTTTTTTTTTTTTAATTTTGTCAAAATAATTTTATTATTTTTTTAAAATTGATAAAACTGATTTAGTAGCTCTAAATAAATTTAAAGATTTGATTGTTGATTGAGAGATTTGTTGTCTTCTTTGAAATGCACCAAGTACAGCAGAGGTTGAATAAGTACGATCATATTTTCTAATACCAGCATTATCGACAGAAGATAAATAGAAAGAACCTGGGAACATATTTGTAGTTTCATCAGATGGTACATAATTTTTAAGATTATGTCTAGTTTCACGAAGTGATAATTTCTCTGTGAAAATCTCTGGTTCAACACGAACTCTTTTAGCTAAACGATTCTTTAAATCAACTTTTTCAACGATATGATTAATTGGTTTTTCAACTTTGAATGAGAATGCAGATGCAGCCAAACCAGAACCATATGAAAAGGTTAATACTCTCTTACCAACTAAATCATTTGATTTTTCATCAAGTAATGATAAAAGTCCAGAATAGGTTGAACCACAATAAGTATTACCCAATTGTTTGGCTAATAAAGTGGTTGGTGCAACCTTGGTAGCATAATCATTCTTGGTGATTGCTGACAATGCTTTTTCAAGTACACTATCGAAATAAGTATCTTCTGGTTTAACATTCTTATAAGCTTCCAATGATGCATATCTTGAATCATTTGGATTATTTAAAAAGTCATTATATAACTAAATAAATAAATAAAAAAATAAATAAATAAATTTAGTTAATATTTTTTTTTTTTTTTTTTTTTTTTTTTAATTTTTTTTTTTTTTTAATATTTACCATTCTACCAAATGATTTTTGAACCAATTTATTGTATGGTGAATGGAAAAGAGCAAAATCAACTTGATCGAGTGAGAAAGATTTACCATATTTCTTTTCAAAGGCTTTGGCATAACGATTGTAACAATTATCGATAGCTCTGAAATAGCAAGAGATTGAGAGTTTACCATCGACACGTGGATATTCGGAATCCATATCTGGTTTATAGAAATCGTAGACATTTTCCATATGGACACCACGAAGACCAGATTCAAAGGTGATTGGTGCATTTGGACCAATTAACATTGCAACAACACCTGCACCACCAGTTGGACGAGCTGGACCTTTTTCATAGACTGCGATATCACCAGCGACAACAATAGCATTACGGCCATCCCAATAGGAGGATTCCATCCATTGGAGTGCATTATGGAGTGCAGATGTACCACCATAGCAAGCGTTAATAGTGTCAATACCATCGATTGAAGTATTTCCATGTTTGGCAAAGAGATCCATTAAAACGGTTTTAACTGATTTGGATTTATCAATAACAGTTTCAGTACCGACTTCAAGACGACCAATTGAGTTTGGATCAACATTGAATTTATCCATTAAATTATTGACTGCATTTAATGAGAGCGAGTAGATATCTTCTCTGTCACCACAGAATGCCATATTAGTTTGACCGAGACCTAATGTGTATTTACCTTGGCTGACACCATCGAATTTTTCTAAATCTTCTTGTGCGACATAAGTACTTGGGAAGTAAACTTCAATTCCGTGGATACCGATATTTTCTGGTTTTGTCATTTTAAAATTATTCTTTTTTTTTTTTTTTTTTTAAAAAAATTATTGATTGTTTGATTTTTTTTTTTTTTTTAATAAATAAAATTATGTAAAATATTGGAAAATAAATAATAATAATAAATTTTTTTTTTTTTTTTTAATTTAAATTAAATTTAATTTTTTTTTTTTAAATATATATAAATATATAAAATACAAATGTTTAAGAAATAATATATCAAGTCGAAAAAGTTAATTGAACAAGATATAAATTAAGTTTTTTTTAATAATTAAAGATTGTCGAGATTAAATTGAACAATTTTTATAATAAAAAAAAAAAAAAGGAGTGTTAAATGACAAAAAAAAAAAAAATTATTTTTTGTATTAGAAGGGTGGTGTGGTGATATACTAAATGTGAAGTGTCGGAAGTTTTTTTAAACAAAAAAGAGATAACTAGAAAAAGTAACAAGAATTATAATTTTTAGGTTATAATTTATTAGTATACTTTTGAATTAAATTATTTCTATTAATGTGTGTGTGAATACTTGTTGGTAGTGATGAGGAAAAAAAAAAAAAAATGAAAAATAATTTAGTTTAAATATCGGTCGAATGAGCAAAGAAAAAAAAAAAAAAATTATGAAAATAATAATTTTATAAAAAATAATTATTTTTTAAAAAAAAATAAAAAAAATTAAAAATAAATAAAAAATATCTTCATCAACCCAATTGTTTTCTTCACTCATAGGAGCTGGTTTTTCTATTTTTTAAAGTTTTTATTGGGGCCACAATGACGATCAGTAGGGCTGGGTGGGTTTCCATTTTTTTAAAAAAAAAAAAAAAAAAAAAATTTTAAAAATAAAATTAAAAAAAATTAAAATATGAATTTACCACCAATCCCAATCCCAAAATCAAAAAAAAAAAAAAAAAAAAAAAAAAAAAAAAAAATAGATATTTTTAAAAATGAGTGTGCACAAAAAAAAAAAAAATAATTATAAAAAAAAGTGTTTAGAAAAAAAAAAAAAAAATAATAAAAAAAAAAAAAAAAATAATAGGTTATATTTACATACCTATTATGGATTGGTACAATATTTAATGTTCAATTAAAAATTGAAGGAATAGTTTTTTTTTTAATATTTTATTTTAAATTAAATAATTAATTTTTTTTTAAAAAAATTAAAAAAAAAATATAAAAAAAATTAAAAATAAATTCCAACTTAAAAAAAATAAAAAAAAAATTTATTGGATAATTAAATTTTAAATAATAAAAATTTCAATCAAAGTAGTGGTTAAATAATGGGACCTAAAAATGTAAATAAGGTTGAATAATATTTTATATTTTTTAATATGAAAATAAGATAAGATTTTCCCCCTTTTTCATTTCAAATCACCAACAAAAGTCTAAATTTGAAAAAAGAATAAATAAAAAAAACAAATAGATATTGAAAAAAAAAAAAGAAAAAAAAAAACTAAAAAAAAAAAATATCAAAAGATTCAACTTTTTTTTTTTTTTTTTTTTTAATATCCAATAACCGACTAGATTCTATTTTATTTTTATTTTTTTTTTTATTTTTTTTCATATGAAAAAAACAAAACATTTCAGATAATTTGTCTTTTTCATTTGTGAAAATAAAGAAAAAAAAAAAAAAACTTTAATTAAAGCTAATAAAGGTTTTTTTTCACTTTATCCAAGGTATATATGCCACATATTAAAAATTTTTTTTTTTTTATAACAACAATATTGTTATCGGTTTATGAATTTAAATATACAATTTTTTTTATTTTTTATTTTTTGTCTTTTTTTTTCTTTTTCTTTTCTTTCTTTTCTTCTTTTATAGATTATTTTTATAAATTTTTGTAATTAGTGGACAATAGGCTTCATCGGCTCTGCTATTATCTCTTTTAGGTTTAATTTTTTATCTAATTCATCATCTACTTCCCCTATTACAGCCCTATATTTTAATATTTGGAAGTAAAGTTTTTTTTTATTTTTTTTTTTATCTGTTAGTTTTTTTTTTTTTTTATGTTATTTTTAATTTTATTGTTATTATCTTTTTATTTTTTATTTTTTTATTTTTTAAAAAAATTTCTTAAATCTCTTTTATCTTTTATCTGTTTTTTTTTATTTATTTTTTAAAAGATATTCAAATAAAAAAATAAAATAAAAAAAATATATGTATATATAATATACATACACATCATCACCTTTTATTAAATGTACACCCAATGGAATAACTTCAATTCCTTCATCAGAGTAAACTCTTTCATGACACTTTTCTAAAACTACATTAATGGTTTGATCAATTCCTCTCAATGTACCCTATTTATTTATTAAAAATTATTATTATTATTATTATTATTATTATTATTATTATTATTATTATTATTATTATTATTATTATTATTATTATTATTATTATTCACGATATTGATAGATTTTGATACGATATTTAATAATTTTGACATATTTATATTATTAGTATATGCTAAATTGAGTAGAAGTTGATTTGATAAAAATGAATGTAAAATATTTTATTTAATAAATCCACATACAATTATACTTCTACCATCTGCTGTTAAAACAAGGACTTGTTCTGAAAAAAATAAAAATAAAAATATTAATATGATAAATTGGTGATTTGAATAAGAAAAAAAAAAATTTTATATGTGTGTGGGATGAGAAATATATTACTCTTTAAATATGATTCTAACATTGCCATTTTTTTATTTTTTTATTAATGTTATATATAAATAATAAACATATAGGTATATATATTCCTTAATTGGTGATGATCGAATTTAATAAAATGAAAAAAATATGAAAAATGAAAATTTTATAAAAAAAAAAATAAAAAATTTTAGAAAAAAAAAAAAAAAATAAAAAAAAAATAAAAAATAAATTAAAATTAAAATTAAAAATTATATATATATATATATGTCCAATAAAATCAAAGTAATATTAGAAACTATAGTTTTTTTTTTAATTAATTTTTAATTTTCTTTTTTCACAAAAATTAATTAATTTTTTATTTTATATTTTTTTATTTTTTTTAATTTTTTTTTTTTTTTAATTTTTTTTATTTTTTTTTTATTATTTTTTTTAATTTTTTTTTTTTTTCAGTGAACATCCACAAGGCATTGAAAATGTTTAATTTTAATAGATATTTAGGTTCCAGTACAAGACCATATAATTGGTTATCAAATAATAGTAATAATATATCAAAGTTTACAATAAATAATAAAAATAATAATAAATTATTATTTACTTCCACATTTTCAAATATTAATAATCTCAATAATAATAATAAATACAATGAAATAAAATTTTATTCAACTACACCACCAAATTCATCAACTCCACCACCAATTCCACCAACCCATGGAAAGATTTCATTTTTTTTCACACAAACTTTTGATAAAGGAAATGGTTCAGTAAGTAATAAATTTTTAAATTTAGTTGGCTTAACAATTGTTTCATCAGCTCTTTTCTCTTTGGTAATGTACTTTTTTGATAATGCAGTGCAAGATGATGAATACATGTATAGAATTTTAAATTATTGTAATTATTTATTTATTTATTTATTTATTTATTTATTTATTTATTTATTTATTTATTTATTTATTTATTTATTTATTAATTTATTTACTAATATATAATTTTTTGTAATTATTATAGTTCCATCAACACCACCATTTTTATTAATGGATAAAAAAGGATACATTAAAAAATTAGTTCAAGAATATAAAGAAGGTACAATTTCACCAACAGGATTAAAAATTATTGCATTGATTGCATCAACATTAGATGGTGATAAATATTTATTAAAATATGATATGTTTGATATTGTTTGTGAAAAAGTAATCTCAAAAAAAGAAACAACTTTAAATAATTCTGATCAAGATTTTTTCATTCTCTTTCGTTTATCATTTAACTCAAAAAAAGCTGTACCAAATGAAATCGTTCAAAAAACTGAAAAAACTCATTTCTATAGATTTTTTACAGGTAAAAACATTTAAATATATATTTTTTAATCAAATTTATTAAAAAATAACTTTTAATTAACTTTTATTTATTTATATTATCATTTATTTTATTACTTGGGGGGAAAAAAAAAAAAAAGAAAATGAAAAAAGATTATCAGAATTAGAAGGAATGGTAGATTCATTTAAAATTAATTCAAAAGATGTTTTGTTATCTTTAATAGTTGCACCAATATTCGCATTTGCAATTTTTTCCAGAAGAGTTTCACCAACAACTCTTTTTAATTCAATGAAAAGAAGTGCGGTCACATCAGGAATGGTAATGAGTGGTCCATTGCTTAGGGATTATATGAATGAAAATCTATTTGAAAATTGTGAAAACTTTACATGTCATGCATTGAAATCACAACTTCCATTCGTAGGTTATGGTTTGTTTTTATTACAGTGCTCCCATTTTTCTTTTATCAGTTGGGTTTTGCCAGTTTTTACAACTTTATTTATTACAAAATCTTTTGAAGCCTACAGATACATTCCCAAAGTAACAGAGTTTTTACGTAAAAAGAAACCAAGAGATACTGATTTTTCAGTTGAACAAAAAAGTATTTAGTTTAATATCCTTTCTTTTATAAAAAATGAATAATAAATAAAAATTATTGTTTTTTATTTTTTTTTTAAACTAAATCATTTTTAAAAGTTTTTTTCCAAACATTATCACCAACATTGTATAATGGAACCAGGGTTTGAGTTTATAATTGATTCCTCAAGAAAATCGAAATAATAATTATTTACCAGATTATGTTTTTTTTTTTTTTTTTTTTTTTTTTTTTTTTTTAATATTAATAAATCTTTGTACTTTAATGGAGATAGATAATTATTAATAAGTTTATTTATGGATTTTTAAGTTTTTTTTTTTTTAAATACCAGTAAAGTTAAATAAATCGATTTTTGATTATTTAAAAGAAGATGGTATTTTTTTTTTTTTTTTTTTTTTTAATATTGGATTAACAAGATTGATATATGTCCATCTGTGTTAATACGAGTTTTTATTTAATATTTATTTATAGGCTTATCATTTAAGCTGAAGGGTTATTTTAATCATATGAATTGATCAAAAGATATAATATTTGGGAGAGATGATTCTGGAATACAATAGTAATTAGCTGTTGTTTTTCTTAGCTTAATCGTTGAGGTGAGAAGGATCTTAGGATCTTTGAAATTATTATGGTCTTTTGCTGATAAGTTTTTCAGATCTTTTGCTTTTTTGATGTATTCTAGAGTGGCCAATTTGTGCCATTTCTTTAGAAGGGAGCTGTATGATAATGATTCATTTGTTAAAGGATCTTCACTGTATATTTGATTGCAAATCCAAATCCAAATGTTGTGGAGGATAAGGGCCATTAGGTTTCTATATGCGAATGATCTGGTTAGATCATAGTCTATTGCTTTATAGTTCCATTCAAAGTATTCTTTGTGGAATCTGTGGTTGGCGTAATCTGCATTCACTTCTTGATCTTTTTTGGCTGTCGGTGATAATTTTGGAGTTATTCTATTAATGAAATTGTTATTTTGCCTAATTCTTGTATGATGCCAGTTTTTACCTTTGCCTGTGGTAATATAGATGAAATTTTTGAGTTTATTTATTTTTATGAATTGTTTTGTTTTCTTGCATGAGAAGAACAGGTGACCGTATGGGTCTTTGCTCATATCTTCTTTGCAGAGTGGGCATTGTTTGTTGTGAAGGTAGTTTATTGGAAGGCATCTGGCATGGAATCTAAACATTGTGTCTCTTGTTTTAGGGTCTTTTATCTTCAGTATGTTGTTGAAGAGTTGATTATAGCTGTAGCCTCTTAAGTTTAGAGATGATTGGAATTCCGTTTTAGGGATGGTTGGATTTTGGTCTTGAATTGTGGTATACCATTCTGCCAGTGAAAGTGGTTGTCCATTTTCGTTTTTTATGGATGTGAGATTATTGTTGAAGATTGCTTTTTTGATTCTTATTTTGTTCCATTCGTCTAAGTTTTCTTTTAGGTATCTGGATGTGAATTTGTTTTTTTGGATTTGATATTCCCAGCTTTTGTGATGAGATGAGTTTGTTTGTTTGGTTTCTAGTGCTAGGATGAATTGGTTTATGATCCAAAGTTTCTGCGCCAGTTGTCTCAATTCTATATTCCAAATGTTCCAGCCCCCTACTTTTAGTGGGTATCTTGCTCTTTTGGTTCTCATTAAATTAATAACTTGAAATCCACTAGCATTTTTGTTGTTTGGTGCCGATAAAAACCATTCGACTAATTTATTGATTTGGTTTAATTCCTCTTCCTTAAAGTTCTCTACATATGAATAGTAGGTTAATTTAGAGAGTGCGAATGCTTTGAGGATGTTGGTTTTGGTTTTGATTGTTGAGTCAGTGGTTTTCCATAGTACTAAGGATGATCTTATTGTGTTTAATATTTCTGGCATTTTTCTTGTTATCCCTTTGCCTGTGAAGAAGTATCCCAAGTATCTTTCTGGATTTGTAGATATTGGAATTCTTTGGTTGGTATTGTCTGGGTTGCCTATAAGAATTGATGAAGATTTGTCGATGTTTAGTTTTGAGGAAGTGGCTTTGCAAAATGAATTGAAGTGTTGTA
>NC_007091.3:1590687-1623806 GCF_000004695.1 Dictyostelium discoideum AX4
TGGTTGACTTCATTGTTTGACTGGATTTCCTCGTTCTTGCGTTTATGTGATGGAGGGATGTTTAGTGTCTTCTCTCTGTTTTCCGAGGATGAATGGATGTTAGTGCTTGTTTTGTTGGCATTGTCTTTTTGGATGGCGTTGGATGTTGTGGTAGTGGTTGTGGTGGGTTTGACAGATTGAGATTCTGCTGGGTTTTTGGGGGGAAGAGGTTGAGATGACTTTTTTGCTTGGGCTTTTTTCTCTTGTGTTGATTGTTTATCAGACTGATTGTTTGCTGGGTTGTTTGTTTGTTGTTGTGGTTTTGGTTGAGAGGATTTGATTGCTATCCTGTTTTGGGTGTTAGGAGGATCTGTCATCTCATCTTCTAATGGTTCCTCCGTGTTGTTTGTCTCTACTTTCTTGTTTTTCTTTTGTGAGGAGTAGGTTTTGGTGGCCGTTCTGATGGTAAAGTTTGCGATTTCTGTAATGTGTTGGCCAGATTTCATTTGATCGCCTATTTTGCATTCTATTAGACCGAATACTATGAGGTGGTCGGTGGAGTATATAGTATTGTATATTGCATAGGGTATTTCTTCTGCAAAGGCAGTTTTGATGAGGGCGTCCACTATTCCTGCCTTTTCTCTGGGAATTCTTACTCTTCCTGTGAGGACGTGGAAGTCTCTACTGGAGGTGATGAAGGTTCCCAATTTGCTTCTATCTCTAATGATATTTAGGAGAGATTGTTCGTTTTTAATCATCAGGTGGATCATTTTTCTAGTTCCTTTGCCTATGTATATCTTGTCGATTGGGATATCGTAGTTTGAGAGTGTTTTTCTCATTTCTTCTAACCCCTTGAGATCCATTTTGGGGAATTCGAGTGTAATTGGGTAGAATCCGTTGTTCTTCTCGTAGGTTGAGAGCGCAGTCATGTTCAATATGGTCTCGCAGTATTTGGAGATGTCTTTGAGGCCTATTGATAGTTTGGGGTAGGTCTCCTTTATCTCTGCTGTTTTTGTGGAGAATTCCTTAATGAAGTTCTCCGATGCCTCGTCCATATGGGTGGAGGGGTTGGCCATTTTAGCCGCGTCTGCGTAGGAATTCATCTCGATGGGATTCCTTTGAATCGGCGATTTGGTAAGTTAGATCTGTAGATCGTGGTGGATTGGTGATTTTTTTTGAAAGATTGGTTAAAATTGACCGAGATTAAGGATAGAAAAGGATGAATTACTTTTCACGTGTATCTTGTATCCTCTTGATCGCGGTACGGGTTTTTTAAGATGGTATTGATCTATATCAAATAGTCTTCTGATTGTTTGTAATATGGTGAAATAATAAACAAAATTTGGTTACGCAGTTGTTTTAATAAGGAATCGATCATGTATACTTAGGTATGGTCCTATAAAATTTCGCCTAGACATGGGATCGAACCATGGACCTAGCGGTTAACAGCCGCTCGCTCTGCCTACTGAGCCATCCAGGCATTTTTATATTTTTTTATAAATTTAGCTCCTTCTGATTTTTGATAAAGAAATAATAATAATAATAATAATAAAAAAATAAGAATAACAAGAAAAAAAAAAAAAAAAAAAAAAAAAAAAAAAAAAAAAAAACTATAAATAAACTCTCCTAGAACACACTCAAATTGAGTGATGTTATTAAAAAAAAAATTTTTGATAAAGAAATGTATACGGCCATACTAGGTTGGAAACACATCATCCCGTTCGATCTGATAATTAAATCGACCTCAGGCCTTCCAAGTCCAATTCAAAAAAAATTTTTGATAAAGAAAATTTAATTTTTTTTTTTTTTTGATAAATTACCAAATAAGCTTTTTTTTTTTTCTTTCTTTATTTTAGCTCAAAGCAGATTTTTTATTTATAATGCCTTATCTATTTAAAAAAACATCTTTTATAAACCATCAAATAAGCTTTTTTATATTCTTTTTTTATTTTAGCTCAAAGCCAATTTTTTATTTTGGTAATTTATTTCCATAATAATAAACATTGCACAAATTAGCTAGAATTTAAAAAAGAGAAAATTAAAAACTAACTCTTGAACGGACCAGAGAAATTTTAAATATCCAAATGAATTCCTTAAACAAATAAATAAATTAAGAAAATTTGTTTGAAAAGTTTATTGTATTCCAGAATAAGTGTTTCCAAGCATAGTATCCTTCGAGCAATTTAATAATTACAACTTATTATTGAATTTGTTTATTCAGAGGGTATGTTGCCATCATATAGAATAGTTCTGGATACTACTTCAATCACCATTACAAAGAGAGTAGGTGATAATGGATCTCCCTGTTTTACTCCTCTTTTTATAGTAAAGGGGGGTGTGGGTTTTCCATTGATTTTTATCCTGGTTTGAGTCTGTCAGTGGTTTCATAATTAGGTTTGTTAGGTTGGTGAGAACTTTGATATGTTGAAGCGTTCTAAGTATTGATTTGGAAAGAGTTATTTATCTCTGATTTTTTTTTTTTTTTTAATATTATAAAATCAGTGTTTATCCATTAAAGGAAATAAACATTAAATAATAGTTTTATTTATGAATTTTAATTTAAAAAATAAAGTGGTTATTCTTTTTTAATTTGAGTTATCAAAGAGTTTTAATTTTAAAATGAAGTGTAGTTAAAATTGGTTTTGTGAATTGTTCGATTGGGGTTAGATATAATTTCAGTTATTTTTTTTATTTTTTTTTATTTTAGTTTATGATAATGAAAAGAGAGAATGAATGTATAGAAAATGGAGAAAAAAGAAATAATGTAAATTCATTTAATAGAATCATTAAGCTAACAGTAACTGATGGTATTGAATATAGTGAATTATTATTTTGGAAGATATTTAGAAATATAGTGACAATAAAATAATAATGTCAATTATTTCTTTTTTATTTCCAAGATATATTTTCGCAATTTTTTTATAATTTCTTTTTATTTTTTAATTTTTCTTTTTTTTTTTTTTTTTTTTTTTTTTTTTTTTTTTCATGTATTAATAATAATGACCAATCAGATTCAGCATCTCCTTCAATTACCATTCAAGATATTGAAACATTTATAAAAATAACACCAAAAGAAAAATTAAAATCAACATTAGAAACCCAATAAATTCCAACTTTAATAATAATTATCATTATTAATAAGTTATAAAAAAAAAAAAAGGCGCTCTTTTGAATAATCAAAAAATGAAATGAATTATTATTATTATTATTATTATTAATAAGTTATAAAAAAAAACAATGGGAGAGGGGTGATTTTTACTTTTTTTTGTTTATTTAATTATTTAATTATTTAATTATTTATCTATTAATTTGCATCCATATTAATTTCAGCAGTCATATTAATTTCAGCAGCCATATTAATTTGCAACCATATTAATTTCAGCAGGCTAAAATAAATATGACTATTAAGTTGCAGCCATATTAATTTCAGCAGCCATATTAATTTGTAACCATATTAATTTTGGCATGGGACATTCAGTGCGAAAAAAAAAAATAAAAAAAAAAATAAAAAAATGAATAAAAAAATAAATAAAAAAATAAAAAAATAAAAAAATAAAATAAAAAATAGTATATTGCAACGTAATAAACTATTTTTTTTATTTATTTTAGTTTATAATAATGAAAAGAGAGAATGAATGTAAAGAAAATGGGGAAAAAAGAAATAATGTAAATTCATTTAATAAAATCATTAAGCTAACAGTAACTGATGGTATTGAATATAGTGAATTATTATTTTGGAAGATATTTAGAAATATAGTGATCAATAAAATAATAATGTCATTCATGGATAAACGATTTACACCAAAATATAAAACAATTTCAGATGGAGCTGAAATGATTCGAAATAATCAATTCAGTCTATTAAAAGATAAAATTAAAATAAATTGCAGATATTTACATTTTTATGACAAAAAAGGTTGTGAGATTGAAATTTTAAATAAATTATTCAAAACAATCATTAGCGATAATGAATTTTACAGAAAATTCTTTAGAAATCACCTTTTTGAATTTACTAATAGAAAAGTAATCATTTCATTAATTACATCAAAGAATTTACAAGTATATCAAATATTTATAGAAGAGTTTAATCATATACCAACTGTTTATGATCTAAAAATAGCAATTTCAGTTGGTGCTAACAAATTCATTAGATATCTATTAGAACAATCACAACTAGAACAATCAAAATTTAAAATAAACATATCAAAAGATGATTTAGATAATTATAATTCAATTGATACAATAGTTGCTCCAAATAAAGTTATTTCAAATTTAAGAAAAATTATTTTAAAAAATTCTTCTAAATTTTTTTTTCCATTTAAATTATTAAATTTAAAGAGAGATATGTTTAAAGGATTACTATGCTATTTTAATTGTTATCAAAGTTTAAGAGATAATAATAATAATAATAATAATAATAATAATAATAATAATAATAATAATAATAATAATAATAATAATAATAATAATAATAATAATAATAATAAATTTCAAGAACTAACGATTGATACTCTTTTGAGTATTCATTCGAATAGAGAAAATGAGTTGATAATAAAATCAACATCAACAATAAAATCACTAATTAGAGTTTGTATATTAATATTAAAATTAAAAGCAATGACGAAAACAAACGACCAATCAGATTCAGCATCTCCTTCAATTACCATTCAAGATATTGAAACATTTATAAAAATAACACCAAAAGAAAAATTAAAATCAACATTAGGAAACCCAATAAATTTCAACTTTAATAATAATGTCAAGTATGATGATGATGGTGATGATGAACAACGTTTTTCTAAATTAATAACATACCAAATTAAAGAATATAATAGTAATAGAAATAGAATACCACGGAAAGTATTCTATAAATCAAAAAGTGGTCAAATGGTTCAATTAATTTGTAAACATTGTGGAGATTCAAGCTTTACAACATTTTGTTCTTTTTTACTTCATTATCGATACGATCATTCTCGTATGGATTTTCCACAGTTTGAAGACGCCGAAGAAGTTAGTATTAATCCCGGTGGCGAGCTTGAAATATTATTATATACACCCGATTTAGACAGTAGTTTTTTCAAAAGATTTAATAAACAATCAGAAGATAATAATAATAATAATAATAATAATAATAATAATAATAATAATAATAATAATAATAATAATAATAATAATAATAATAATAATAATAATAATAGTTGTAGGTCTAATGATGATGATGATGAACATAAAACCTTTATAAAGAAATTATTGGATGAATATTATTCAATATTTTGTAAAGATAGATCAGCCATTATATATTATTATTATTACGATGGATTTAATAATATCAATTTAGAAAATAAAAGTTTATACAGTGTAGATTTAAAAGAATATTATGAATCATTTAGATTTGGAATTCCAACATTTGACTTGGTTGGTCATTTTCTTTATGACCACCTTAATTTTATATCATTGATAGATATCATGAGATATCCAGATAAAAAGTCAATTTATATTTTATTCTCAAATTGTACAGATAGATTAAAAAAGATTCAGTTTATAGATAAAACCATTCAATCAATAAAATCAAATGGTTTACGAAATGTTGAAAACCAATTAACGAATTTCTTTTATATGGTTGTCATGCACGACGATTTAGAATTAATAAAGTATTTTTTCAAACAAATAAATGGTTATCAATTACATTTGGGTGGTGGGGGTGGAGATTTACATTACTTATATATGTTTAACCCAACAATTTATATTGGTTCGGTAGATGTTTTAAATTATTTATTTGAAAATCATAGAGAATATTTTATTGATGATAATTATAACTATTATTCCTATTTCAAGAATTTAAAATTATTAAAACACTTTGAAGCATTAACACTCAAAGTTCCATCAACATTAAGAATTTGTGAATACTTGGACCACTATACCAGAGGTGATAATTTTCAAAATTATATATCACATATCATCAGAAACCGTTTGTATTTGAGTATTGATTTGATTGAATCAATTTTTTGTTTCTCTCCAAAGAATACATTATTCTCAACCAATTCTCTTCAATCTACAACTATTAATTTTAAAACATACAAACTATTAGCAAACATCTTTTTTTCACAAAAAAAACGCAGAACAATAAAAATTTGGCCATCACTTTACCAAAGATTTTTTAAACTTTTTAGATTGGATGTTTACAAATCATTTTAATAAAATGAAAAAAGGAGCAAGGTTTTTTAATTCGGATAAACAGTTACAACTATTTCTTTTTCTAACTAACAGATTAAACATTGGTGACATTATTGATTTCGATGAACTTAGATTCATTGTTAATGATATTGAATTTTCACCTAATATTCACCATTTGTTAGATTTGATGTTAAAAAATGTTAAAAATAATGAAATCTTTTTAAGGGTTCTAGAAATTGCTATTGTTAATTCAAGATTACATATTTTAGAATTTGTTAATGAAAACAGTGGCAACCTTTTAAAAGAAATAAAGAATCTTGGCGAACGATTTGATGTTTTTCTATATCGCGTATTTGAAGGTGATAATGTAAGGGTATCAGAATTTCTACTTCAATTTATCAACCAAGTAGATTCAGAAAAATTATTTGGTCCAAAATCATTATTATATATTTCAAATAAATTAAAATCTTTAAATAAATAAATAAATAAAAAAATTTAAAATAAAAATATTAACTGGGTTTAGAAAAAAAATAATTAAAAAATATATTATTAAGCAATTTCAAGTTGATCTGTGTAATCATTGATGCAGAATGGTCTGCAAAACTTTGGAACTTTTATCTTTGATCACTATCATTTAGTTTAAATGGATAAACACTGATTAAACAATATTAAAAAAAAAAAAAAATAACCATTCTCAAAAAAAAAAAAAAAAAGTGGTTAATTATTATTTTTTTTTTTTTTAATTTTGAAATTTTTTTATTTGTTTTCAATATATTTTTTTTTTACTTCAAAACATAAAAATTCTCTTTAAAAATGGAAAGTAGTATTTCTAAAAAAAAAATTAAAGTTTTTGATGTAAGTAATCAGATTTTAAAAAAAAAAAAAAAAATATTAAGATTTCAAGATTCTAAGTGTAAAAAAAAAAAAAAAAAAAATAGTCTTATCATTTACATTCTAGAACTGGTCAGAGATTTGTTTTTGCTACATTTTTTATTTTTATCTTTGATTATTTTAAAAAATAATCGAAATCATGTTTAAAAAAAAAAATCAAAAGTTAAAAAAAAAAAAATAAGAAAAAAAGGAAATAAAAGTAGTCCAAAATAAAAGAAATATTAAAAAAAAAAAAAAAAAAATAACAAATCAAATTTTAAACGAGATTTTTTAAATCATAAGGAAAATATTTTAAAATAAACATGATAGAATAAAAAACATATTTTTAAGACAGGGGATAGGTATCGAGCTACAATTATCTCTTTTATATCTCTTTCACCCACTTTTTTTTTTTTTTTTTTTTGTTTTTTTTTTTATATTATTTTTTTTTTTTTTTTTTTTTTTTAATGAACCAGTTATTATAATATACACTTTTTATAAATAACTTTTATTAAAAAGAGTAATTTAATTATTTTTTAAATTTTATTTAATTTTTTTTTTTTTTTTGGATAAAATAAAAAAAAAAAAATAAAAATTGACAATATAAAAAAGAATTTTTTTTTTTTTTACAATTATTTGTATTTAATAATAATTAAAATAAAAAAACAAAAAATTAGAAATGGCAACAATAAAAACAAATGAAACTGATAATAGATGGAATTTTTTAGATAACCAAATAAAAGAATATTTAAAAGAAAAACAAGAAAAAGTAAAACAAATTGGAAATTCATGGGAATTTGTTGAACAAATTTATCCTCATTACAATAAAATTGATAATATTAATTATAAAAGAATCGATTTTATTAGAGATATTAAACCAATTTTTATGGTATGTAAATATTTTTTATTTTTTATTTTTTTTTTTTTTGATGTAAATATTAATATTTTTTATACTAAATTAAAGGAATTTTGCTATAAACATAAAATTAATCCGGAAATATAATAATTTTCCTGAATTGAAATATAATAAAAAAAAAATAATAAAAAAAAAATAAACAAATATGACATCTTTTTTTTTTTTTTAAAAAAAAATCATTCTTTTTAATGAACTATTTGTTTCAATTAATATATGATATAGAACTATTAAATAATTCTCAAATCTAAGGTAATTTTTTTTTTTTTTTTATTTTTTTTTTTTATTTTTTTTTTAGTTTAAACAAAAATATCAATTTAATAGATCCTTTTCAAATAAAAAATAACATTGAGTATTAATTTTAATTTTAATTTTTTTTTTTTATTAAATTTTATTTTTTTTTTTTTTTTTTTTTTAGAACTATGATATGAAGTCTGGATATTTTTTTTTTTATATTTTTTTTTATTTTTTTTTTTTTTTTAAAACAATTTTTTTTTTAAAAATTAATTTTTTTAAAATACTAAAAAGGAAATTTTGTTTATTTATAGAAATTTTTAAGGAATCTAAAGTAAAAAATCTTTTGTTGTTTTTTTTATTTTTTTATTTTTTTTTTTTTTTTATTTTTTTTTTTTGGAAATTGGTTTAAAAAAAAAAAATCCAAGTATTTTAAAATCATTAAAATAATTATCATTTTAATAAAAACCAACAAATAAATATTCTATAGAATAATTAATTAATAATTAAAATTAAAAAAAAAAAAAAAAAAATATTAAATAATAATAAAAAAAAAAAAAAAAAAATGTCAACAATGTATGCACGAGAATATGCTGGAAATCCAATTAAACCAGATGTTAATATCTTTCAAAATAAATCATTTAAACAAGGTGAAAAACCAAAAAAGTTGGATGAAGATTATTTCCTCTACTCGTTGAAATCTCTTTTCAAAGATAATTTGAATGAATATCCAGGTAAACAATTAGACAGACCAAACAAACTCGATATTACCGCCGCCGATGATAGAGAATTGAATTTTCTTGAAGAGAAGAAATGGGATGAGAAAGAACTCCTTAAAGAACAACGTGCTGAAACATTCAAGAATTTCACCTTCCCACCACATATGTCAATCCAAGAGAAATGCGTAGACCAATTGCAACAAGATTACGACGATTTCCATATGCTTTGCTTAAGAGATATGTTCCGTGATAAAGAATGTGATTTGGAAGGATTTAGTCGTACACCAGCTCAAGATAAAGATGAACTTAAAGAAATGAATCTTACTCATGAATCATTACTAAAGGAGAAATCCAAACTTCCATTAAAGAAACAACAACAAAATAAATCCTCAAATAAAATCAATGGTAAATTAAATAAAAAGAAAATCTCACCAAATCAAAAGAGAACAATTATCCGTCAAACTAAAACTACAACAACAAGAATTTTTAAAAAACCAATCTCCTCAATGGAACCAATTACAAAAACTGAAATAACCTCAAAAACTATTACTAGACCTGTAACTGAAATTCCTTCTAATGATCCAAAATCAAAACCAAAATTATCAACTCAAACAAGTTATTCTGTCGACCTTTCACACTTAAATAATAACTCTTGGGTTTGGGATAATGGTGAAACTAGAAAATTATAAAACTAAATAGTTTTTTTAAAAAAAAAAAAAAAAAAAAAAAAAAATTAAAAAAAAAAAAAAAAAAAAAAAAAATATATTGTTTGTTATTTTCTCAAATTCATTTAATCATTTTAATTAGTAAATAAATAAAAAATTTATATTGTAAATAAAAAAAAAAAAAAAAAAGATTTATATTTTAAAAATTAATTGTTTTTTATTTATTTATTTATTTTTATTTGATAAAATTTTTTTAAATTCTTTAATTGAAACCCATTCTTTAAGATAAATAAAAGTACAAGTTTGAATAAAACAAATTATACCAATTAATAAATGGATACATGTTGATTTAAAACTAACAGCATTATATATATACTTATTTGATAAATTTGTAATTATAAATGATATTATAAATGATAATAATACCATTTTATTTGGTATCATATTTGATAATTTAATATCTTTAATATTTTTAAAAAATGATTTCATAAAATAAACACTATAAATAATTCTTAATAACATATCTTTTTTTTTTTTTTTTTTTTTTTTTTTTTTGAAAATAAAATAAGTGTGTTAATATAAAATAATATTAATATTTAAAAATTATTTTTTAAAAAAAATAAAATCTTACTTAAACAATTTGCTAAAATAATACCAATATTTTGAAATAATTTACAAAATATTAAAGTGAATAATAAGTAAATGAAACCAATTATAATTAATACCCAATTAACAGTTTTTAATTGATCTTCTTTTGCAACACTATGAACAAATGATTCAGAAACACCATTAATTGCTAAAAATCCAACATAAATACAATAGAAACCTAATAAAACACCAGCATTTGTATCTCTAAATTTATTATTATATAATAAATTTAATAATAAATGTGAAAAACCTGGTCCAAAACAAGTAAAAACTAATGAAACTAAAATTAAAAATTTCATAATTACAATTAATACATTCGCACCATTTTTAAAATCATCATTATTATTATTATTTTCTTGATTTTTATTATTATTATTATTATTATTATTATTATTATTATTATTATTATTATTATTATTGATTGTTGGAAATAATTTTGGAAACATTAAAAAACAAGTTTCTTCAATTGGTAAAAATAAAAATCTAACAATTAATGAACCTAAATTTGATACGATTGCAAAAATAGCTTGACCTTGATTTGTCTCTGAAAAGAATAAAACAAATTTTTCACCCTCTTGTAATAATAATTTATAAATTGATTGCCATGTATAAAGTAATGATAATTTAATTAAATTTCTATCAATTCTAGTTGAAAATTTTGGAAATAATTGATCAATTGATTTAAAACAATTTGAAAATTCTTTATTATCTTTATTTTTATTATTATTAATTATATTAATTAAAAAATATCCAAAATATCCAATTACTAATGTTAATGAATATAAAATTTGTGCATATCCAAATCCAATTAATCCCATCTTTTTTTTTTTTTTTTAAAAAAAAAAAAAAATATATATATATATTAATATGTATATATTAATAATAAAATATAATAAATAAATAATTAATTAATTAATTAATAATTACATTTAAAATTACAATAAAATAATAAGTTGAAAAAGTTTTAAAAAATAATGCAAAACCTTCAACTGTAGTTCTAATTTTAAAGAGTAATAAATTTTGAGCTAAAATATACATTGGTTCACTTAATAATTCTAATATTGAACTAATTGTAAATAATCTTAAACCGTAATGATAATTTAAGATTTCTAATGTTTCTTTTGTTGATGTGTAGAGGAAAAAGTTTTCAAAAATGATTGATAATCCAATACCAATTGGTAAAACTAACCATGATAAATTTATAACAGATTTTAAATTATTATCATTATTTAATTTATCTGTAATATTAACTCTTGTACATGCTCTTCTAATTGCTTCACGTGATAAAAATAAAATTATTGATGACAATAATTGATATTGAATTGCTGATACTCCAAAAATACTATCATCAACTCCAACAATTACTAATGTATTAATAATAAATGTAAATAATCTTGATATAATTTGTAATCCAATTAAATAGAATGCTCCAACTAAACCATTCTTTAATACATTTGATTCTGTTTGTGGTTGTTTCATTTTATTTTTTTGTTTATTCCTCAAAAATTAAAAAATTAGAAAAAAAAAAAAAAAAAAAAAAAAAAAAAAAATGAAATCCACCATCACAAATCTAAATCAAAAAAAAAAAAAAAACAGAATTTTCTTTTTCTTTTTATTATGATAAAGTATATTACAACTTTTAAGAAATTATTTTTTAATATAGTTTTTGATAATTATTTTTTTTTTTTTATTGTTTTTTTTTTTATTTTTTTTTTTTCTTTAAATAGAATTATACATTTGAAGATAAAAAGGTGGAGAAGGTAGGAAAAAGGAAGGAAGAGGAGGATTATTGTTATTACTGTAGTTTGTTTTTTTTTTTTTTTTAGTTTTTAATTTTTTAGTTTTTTTTTTTATTATTATTTATAATTATTATTATTATTTATTTGATTTAATTAAACTAAAGAATTCAGCACGAGTTCTAGAGTCTTTTTCAAAAATACCGCAAACAGATGAGGTGACAGTACTTGCACCTGGTTTTTGTACACCTCTCATAACCATACACATGTGTGATGCTTCAATTACGACGGCAACACCCATTGGATTTAAGTGAGCTTGAATTGCTTGTGCTATTTGTCTGGTTAAACGTTCTTGAACTTGTAACCTTCTGGCAAAAATTTCAGCAACTCTTGCTAATTTACTTAAACCTAAAACTTTTTGATCTGGAATATAACCAATATGGCATTTACCATGGAATGGCACCATATGATGTTCACATAATGAAAATATATCAATATCTCTGACAACAACCATCTATTTTTTTTGTAAAAATAAAAAATAAAAAAATAGTTAGTATTTATAGATCTATATAATTGTGTATGTTTATATATATAAAATTTTATATAAAAACTTACTTCATGATGATTTTCATTAAAAATTGCTTCACCAATAACTTCATCAACAGATTGCTCATAACCTTGTGTAAAAAATAATAAAGCCTTTGACATTCTTAATGGTGTCTTTAATAAACCTTCTCTATCTGGATCTTCACCTAAACTACTTAATAATGTCTTTACTGATGATTGCATTGTATTTAAAACTTCATGGTTATGGATTAATGGTTCTCTCTTCTTTCCAAAATCAACTAATTCCTTTCCTTTTCCATTTGATCTTTCATAAATTTCTTCATCTTCATTTTCAATATGATTATCTTGGTATGATTTTAAATTGTCACTCATTTTATTTTATTTGTATATGTATATGTTATTATTGTTATTGCTAAAGTTTTATTTTTGTATAAACAATAATTGTTGGATTTTTGAATAATTTTAAAAAAATAAAATATAAAAAAAAAAAAAAATAAATTGTCAGAATTTTTTTAATTTAGAAAATAAAATAAAAAAAAAAAAAAAAAATTGAAATGAAATAAAAAAATAAAAAAAAAAAAATGAAATAAAAAAATATTAAAAAAAAGTTAAAAAAATAAAAAAAATGTGAAAAAATGATTTAATTAATGTTGGTTGGATTATAAAACTTAAGCATTAAAGAAGTAATTTTATGCGGCATTGGTGGGTTGGGCTCTTTCTTTTTTAAATTCACTTTTTTAATATTTATGATATGTTTATTTCTAATCTTTGGTTTTATTTATTATTTATTGTTATTTTTATTTTTTTATCACTTTTTTTTTTTTTTTTTTTTTTTATTGGGCCAAAGAATGTGGTTGTGAAAGTATGAATAATTACATTTATAGAATAGTTTTTTTTATTTAATTTGGGTTTAATTTTTTTTTTTTTAATTTTTTTTTTTTTTAAAATTACATATATGTCGTGTTGCTTATAATTAGTTTTTAAGATTTCTGTTTTTTTTTTTTTTTTTTTTTTTTTTTTAAATTTTAAAAAAAATTGTAGTATGAAAAAAAATGAAAAATTAATGAGAAAAAAAAAAAAAAAGAAAAAAATATTTTTCCTTTTTCTAGAACGAAAGAATGTTCCCAATTTTTTAAAATTTTTTTTTTTGAATTTTTTTTTTTTTAAATATCCCAAATATTCTGCAAACATTTTTTACAATTTTAAGAAAACCTATGGTTTATTTTTGATACCATCAAAAAAAACTAAAAAAAATTAAAAAATAAAAAAAAAAAAAAAAAAAAAAAAAACTATCAAGATATTTTTTTTTTTTTTTTATATCATCATAATTATCAAAACAAATAAATTTTATAAAAAAAAATATAATAAATAAATAAAAAAAAAAACAAAAAACACTAAAAATAGAAATAAACTATCAAGATATTTTATTTTTTTATTCTTTTATTTTTTTATTTTTTTATTTTATTTTTTTATAAACCTAAATCTGATAAACTTGGATGATCATCAGGTCTTTTACCGCATGGCCAATGAAATAATCTTTGTGATTCACTAATTGAGAGATCATTTATTGATGCATGTCTTTGAACCATTAGACCAAATTCATTGAATTCCCAATTTTCATTTCCATATGATCTAAACCAATTACCATTTAAATCTTTCCATTCATATGCAAATCTGACGGCAATTCTATTACTACCAGCTTGAAATGTCCACAACTCTTTAATTAGTCTATATTCAACCTCTTTTTCCCATTTCTTTTTTAAAAATTCAACAACTTGTGTTCTACCATTAATAAATTCATTCCTATTTCTCCATTTTGTATCCAAACTGTATGCAAGTGAAACAGTTTCTGCATTCCTTGAATTCCATGCATCTTCTGCCATTCTAACTTTTTTAATTGCATCTTCAATATTATTAAATGGTGGTACTGGTAATTTTATTTCTTGCATTTTCAAATTATTATTATTATTATTTTTATTATTATTTTTCTTTAAACTTTTCTTATTTTTTTATTTTATTATATTTTTCTCAACTAAAATACCTATATATATATGTTTTATTTTAATTTTAAAATTTTATTTTTTTTTTTAAAAATTAAATTGGATTCTGTTCTATTGATTCTATTAATCTTTGAATTTTTTGGATTAAAAAGAAAATTCTTTTTGTTGTCAATGAAAATAAAATTAAAAAAAAAAATCTTTTTTTATTTTTTTTTATTTTTTTTTAATTTTTTTTTTTAATTTCGACAAAAAAGTGTGTGTTGATTTTTTTTTTTTTTAATGTGTGAGGAAGATGATATCATATGAATATTGTGATAGTAGTGATAGCTTCTATTTTAATGATATTCAAGATTTTGATTTTAACCCATGGATAGAAGTAAAAAGTGTTTCTGAAAAAGGTAGATGTGTATTTTCAAAGAAATTCATACCAAAGGGTACAATGGTATTTAGGGATATCCCATATGCCGCAATCGTTGATAATCAATTCAAAAGAAATATTTGTACAACTTGTTTTAAAATTTTATTAGAATCAAATAGACATAATTTTCAAACATGTCCTTCTTGTTTGTGAGTTTATTTTTTTTTTTTTTCTTTTTGTTTAATTTTTTACCCCCTCCACCATTTAAAATTTTCCCACTAATCTATTTTTTCTTTTTTTTTTTTTTTAAATTTTTAGTCAAGTTAATTATTGTTCAAATTATTGTAAACAGTATAGTAAAATTGAAACTAAACATACAGAATTAGAATGTAAATGGATTCAAGATTTCACAGTTTCATTTAAACATCAAATGGCAGAAGATGATAGAAATATTGTATTATTAGTATTAAAAATTTTAGCTAGAAGAATTCATGAAAAACAATCTACAATATTTCATAATAAACCTTTAACAACCAATACTTTTGAAACTTGTACAAGTAATAATAATAATATAGACTTATTACCAATGATACCAAATGATATACCAGATTTAATTGATCATCTAGATGATTATTTCATTAATTCTAAAAATAATAATGAATTTGAAAATGAAGAAGAAGAAGAAGAAGAACAAGAACAAAAAGGAGAAGGAGAACAAGAAGAAAATGAAAATAATGAAAATAATGAAAAAGTTAAAAAAAAAGTAATAATAATAGATGATAATGAAAAAGAAAAAGAAGAAATAAAGAAATTTAATAAAATTTGGAAAAATGATTTTAAAAGATTAATTAATATTGCCAAAGTTATTCAAATAATTATTGATGATTCAATAGATAGTTTGGAAAATATAAAATGTGATTATGGATTTGTTGATAATCAAGGTGATACTGAAATGGTTGATAATTCAATTGATCCAAAAGGATTAGATAAATTGGTTGATAATTTATCAAGTTCAGATTTAAATATCTTAAGATTATTATGTAAAATTAGAGCAAATTATTTTGGTTTATGGAATTCTGCTTATAAACCAATACCATTAAATTCAATTGATGATGATGATGATGATAATAATAATAATAAAGAGAAACCAAATAATGATTATTTATGGTGTGGATCTGGTGTATATTTAAAATTGTCATTATTTAATCATAGTTGTTTTCCAAATTGTACAACTTTAATTGAATATAATATAAATAAAAAGAATAGTAATAATAATAATGGTAATAATGGTAATAATAATAGTTATGGTGATACTAATCAATTAACAATTTCAATTATAACATTACGTGATATTGAAGAGAATCAAGAGTTATTAATTACTTATATACCTTTGAATCAAAAAATTAATGATAGAGTAAAGAGTTTAAAATCAAATTGGCTCTTTCAATGTGATTGTAAACGTTGTCATTTCGAAAAGATAAATGAAAATCAAACTGAAAAAATTTATAAAGATTCTTGTTGTACAAATCAAAAGTGTTCTGGTGGTTTATTGATACCATTGGAACAAAATTCAACTCAAGGTATATGTAGAGTTTGTAAAAACACTTATACATTACCAACTGTATTCTATCCACTAAAATAAACATGTAGAAAAAAAAAAAAAAAAAAAAAAAAAAAAAAAAAAAAAAAAAAAAAAAAAAAAAAAAAAAATAATAATAATGATAATAATAAAAATAAATAAATAAAAAAAAGTATTATTTCTTTCTTTTTCTTTTTTTTTTTTTTTTTTTTTTTTTTTTTTTTTTTTATTTTTTAAAAAAAATCCACTTAATTTTAAGGGTTTGGAATTGTATAAAATCCCAAAGGTTAAGATTGTGTCTTTTAAAAAAGTAATGGTTTTCAGTAAAAGAAAAGATTAAGATGGTGTCTTTTAATAAACCAAAAGATAAAAAGAATATTATTTAAAACACGTAATCGTTTTATTTTTTTATTTTTTTTTGGGTAATAAAATTAGGTGTTGTAATGGAATAAAGAATATAGAATATGGAATATGGTATTTTTTTTTTTTTTATTCCTTTCCTAACAAAAAAAAAAAAAACGATAAAAAAAAAAAATAATAAAAAAAAATTATGATCAAATACTCAACTCAAATAATAGTTTTGGGGTTATAAATAATTAATAATAATATTTCGATCCAGTTTCATTTTTGAAAATAAAATAAAAAAAATAAAAAAAATAAAAAAAAAAATAAAAAAATGAAAAAATAAATTATTTTTTGTTTTTTTTTTTTATTTTTTTAATTTTTAAAATTTCGTAGGGTTGTATAAATGCACATAAAATTATTTAATATCAAATAGAATCAAATAAAAAAAGTATATAAAAATATATATAGCATGTCAAAAAGAGTTAGTGCATTTGGAGCTGAGGGTGATGATGAACCTCAAGAAAAACCAATGAAACCTTTTATATCATTTAGTAGTAATATCAATAACAACAATAATAGTAATAATAATAATAATAATAATAATAATAATAATAATAATAATAATAATAATAATAATAAAAATAATATTGGAACTGGAATTAATTTAAATATTAAAAATAATAATAATATAAATAATAATAATAATAAAAGTGGTTTCCCAGTTAAAAAATCAAGATTTAATGGAGAGGATGATGACGATGATTATTTCTTTTCAAATGTTCCACCTAAATCATCAATGACCACATTAAATAAATCTCCACCAAACTTTGAAAATGCTAGTAGCAACAACAATAACAACAATAATAATAATAATCAAGAATCTGATAGTAAAAATCAAAATGAAGATGAAGACGATGAAATCGATCCATTAGATGCATTCATGGAAAATGTCAATGCACAAGCGGCAATTGATAACAGTAAATCCATTGAAAAAGGGCAACAGCAACAGCAATCACTAAAAGTATTGTATTTTCTTCACCACCATCTCGCTGGGATACAAAACTTTCATTTTGTCCACTACTAATTTTCACCCCTTTTTCTATAATTAATCTCTTTTTTTTTTTTTAAAAAAAAAAAATATTTATAAATAATTATAATAATAATTTTTATAATAAATAATAATAATAATTATAATTTTTATTATTATTATTATTATTTTTTTTTGTAATCATATTGATACAAAAAAATAAATAAAATAAAATAAAATAAAATAAAATAAAATAAAATAAAATAAAATAAAATAAATTTATAAAGTCTAAAAGAGATGATATTGATAATGAAGATGATGAAGAAATATTCTATAAATTAAGACAAAAGCAATTGGCTAACAAATCATCAAAACAACAACAAGATGATGATGTAGATTATTCAAGTTTAGACGAGTAAGTGACACCACAATTATATATAGATAAAAATATATTTAATTATTTTATTAATTCATTTTTTTTTTTTTTTTTTAATAATTTTTTTTTTTAGTGATGATGGATATTTTGATGATGAAGAATCATTAAAGAATGGTCAAAGTAAAGGTAAAAGAATTATTGAACCATTACCACCAATTGACCATTCAAAAGAGGAATACATTGAGTTTAATAAAATCTTTTATGAAGAACATCCAGATATTGCCAATTTAACAGAAGAACAAGTATTTGAAATTAGAAAGAATTTAGATATTAGAATGACAGGTACTGATTTAATTAATCCTGTCACTTCATTTGGTCATTATGGTTTCGATGATATTTTATTACAAGCTATAGCAAAACAATCAATTGAAACACCAACACCAATTCAAAAACAAGCCATCCCCATCGCATTGTCAGGTCGTGATTTAATTGCAATTGCTAAAACCGGTTCTGGTAAAACCGCTACTTTCATTTGGCCTTCCATTTCACACATTATGGATCAACCCTATCTTGAAAAAGGTGATGGTCCAATCGCTTTATTCTTGGCACCAACTAGAGAATTGGCTCATCAAATTTATTTAGAAACTTTAAAATATTCAAAATATTTTAAATTAAAGTAAGTAATTTTAAAAAAAAAAAAAAAATGAAAAAAAAATTATTTAATAAATTAAATATTTTTGATATTAATATTTTCCTTTTTTTTTATTTTTTTATAATAATATTAAATAGAACAACAGTATTATATGGTGGTGTATCAAAACAACAACAATGTAAAGAATTAAAAGCAGGATGTGAAATTATTGTAGCAACACCTGGTAGATTAATAGATATGATAAAATTAAAAGCAACCAAATTAAATCGTGTTAGTTATTTAGTATTGGATGAAGCTGATAAAATGTTTGATTTCGGATTTGGACCACAAGTGTTATCAATTGTTAATCATGTTAGACCAGATAGACAAACATTATTATTTTCTGCTACTTTCAAACCAAATGTTGAAGAATTTGCACGTACTATTCTATCAGATCCAATAAAGATTTCAATTGGTATGATTGGTAGTGCCAATTCTGATATCACCCAAATCGTTCAAGTTTTAAAATCAGATTCTGACAAATGGAATTGGCTAACCAATCAACTAGCACTACTATTGAGCCAAGGTAGTGTATTAATCTTTGTTAGTACCAAAGTTGCCGTGGAACAATTGTCAAGCAATTTAACAAAATTTGGCTTTCAAACATGTACATTACATGGTGACAAGAATCAAATTGAAAGATCACAAACTATTCAAACTTTTAAAGAGGGAAAGATTAACATTTTAATTGCCACTGATGTTGCAGCTAGAGGTTTAGATATTCCATTGATTAAGAATGTAGTAAATTATGATACATCAAGAGACATTGAATCACATACTCATCGTATTGGTAGAACTGGAAGAGCAGGTAATACTGGTGTTGCTTATACTTTAATAACTCCAAAGGATATTCATTTCTCTGTTGATTTAATTAAAAATTTAGAATCTGCAAGTCAATTTGTGCCACCTGAATTAATAGATGTTGCAATGAATAATCCTCATTTCAAAAGAGAAAGAGGAGGCGGTGGTGGTGGTTCAAATAGAGGTAGAGGCAGAGGTGGTGGCGGTGTGGGTTATCGTAGAAATAGTAGAGGCGGTGGTGTAGCTTTTAATAGTAATAGAGATAGCAGTAGAAGTGATTCTCAAAATAAATTTATTCCTGCACAATCTGTCGAGGGTGGAAGGTTATTTAATCCAAATAATACAGATAATAGTGAAATCAATAATGAAAATGAAAAAAGTATCAATAATGAAAATAAATTCAGTAATAATAATAGTGGCTCAAGCAATGATAGAAACAGCATTAACTACAGAAATAATAGTTTCAATAATAATAGTAATAATACTAATAATAGTGGAAACAGTAACTTCAACAATAGCAATAGCAACAATGGCTACAGCAATAATAACTATAATAATAATTATAAAAATAATAGTAATTATAACAATAGTAATAATAATAATAATAGCTATTATAATAATAACAATAGTAATAATAACAATAATAGTAATTATAATAATAGTAGTAATAATAACAATAATAATAATAATAATTATAGGAATGGCAATAATAATAATAATTATAACAACAATAACTATTATAATAATAACAATAGTAATAATAACAGTAGCAATAATAACAATAGTAATAATAACAGTAGCAATAATAACTTCAACAATAACTTTAACAATAATAATAATAATAATGATAATAGTAATTTCAATAGAGCTTTACCTTTTAATGATTTTAATAATAATAATAATAATAGTAATAATAATAACTTTAATTACAACAATAACTTCAATAATAGTTATAATGCTAATAATAGTAACCACTACAAGAATAACAATAACTCCAATAATTTTAACCAACGTTCTCAATACAATAGACGATAAAACATTAATAAATCTTTTTTTTTTTTTTTTATTTTTATTTTTAAAAACTAAAAATTCTTTTAATAAATTTAATTTACATTTTTTTGATAATCTTGAATTTTTGTTGTTAAAATATATTCACCATTATCATCTTTCTTAATAAAACCATTTTCATTTAAAATCTCTAACATTTTAAATCTTTTAGTTATTATAAATTTATCCACTGAATCATGTGAGATTTCTAAAAAATCCAAATTTAATGGTAAATATTGGATCCAAAGTTTTAGGAATGGCATTAATGATATATTGAAATGACCAATGGATGAAATTTTACAATTGGGATGATTTTTACAAAAATATTCATATAAATTATAATTGGAACTATTGATTGAATATATAGATTCGAGTGAATCAATTTTATATTGATTGATAATATATGAAATAATTTCAGTTGTTTGATAGGAAATTGCACTTTTTAAAAATATTTCATAGCATTTTTTCACTCCACCAATTAAAGGTGATAATTCGTCAATTGATTTTTGTAATAATTGGAAATCAATTTTTTGACTAACATTTGTAATATATTTAATGATTTTACCAATTATTAAATCATTGATTTCAATTTTTTTATTAAGAGATTGAATATATTTAACCTCTTTTAAGAATAAATCAAACCTTCTGATATTTAAAAAATAAATTAATTGACTTAAATGAAAAACACTTTTTGAAATATTTACTTTACCAAGTTTAATATTATGGTTAAATTGTAAAAAATGTTTAAGAATAGTTTCAAATGGTGCACCATTAGTAGGATAAAAACATTTTTGATCAAATTTGCATTTAGTTGTACCAAAAATATAATCAAATGTAAATATATTTTCATCTAATAACCTTCTAACTCTATCTTTTGAATTATCTGGTTCTTTAAGTACAAATTTATCATAATCATAATTATAGACATAATTGTCGTCTTCTAGAGGTTTTAAAATATCATATATTAAAAAAAAGTATTTTATAATACTTGGGTACTTTAATAATATATAATAAAATACATGGTAAGAATTATGATTTATAACTATAAAATTACTAATACAACAATTATCATTATTATTATTATTATTATTATTATTATTATTATTATTATTATTATTATTATTATTATTATTATTATTATTATTATTATTATTATTATTATTATTATTATTATTATTATTATTATTATTATTATTATTATTATTATTATTATTATTATTATTATTATTATTATTATTATTATTATTATTATTATTATTATTATTATTATCATTATTATCAATATTATTATCATTGCTATTTATATGTTTATTAATGTCATTGATTAGTTTTCTAATTTCCAATAAATGTAAAAATTTAATACCTCTGATTTGAATTAGTCTATTATATAGATGAGTAATTATTGTTTGAAAAAACACAGTAACTTTTATTTTGGAAATGTTTGAGGTTAAATCGTTACTATTATTAATTGCCTGTAAGGTGGAACTTGTTTTATTTATCCAAAATTTAAAAAATTGAATGAAATTATCAATATTGGTGTCTAAATATGGCACAGTATTATAATCTAAATAAATAAAATTTGAAATTGGAGATTTAATTTGATATTTAGAAATTGAATCCCAATATTCTAAAAAGGAATTTATGTAACCTCTTTTTCCATTAATATCATCAAATAAATCAATACTATTTAATAAAACCAAGCAATACTTTAAATCCAATCCAATTATCGATTCATATAATTCTTCAACAATTTTATTTTTTTTTTGTTTTGATAAATCAATTTTGATTTTTGATAAAATTTCAAATGAATTATTATTATTATTATTATTATTATTATTATTATTATTATTATTATTATTATTATTATTATTATTATTATTATTATTAATTTGATTAATAAAATTTTTTATTAATTTAAAATTAAAATTAAAATAAACTTGAAGATTTGAATTTAATTCTTGAGGTTTGATATCAAGTGTTAATGATTTAATTAAGTTGATTATATTGATTGTTTTATTTTGAAATTGTGGGTCAATTATATCATTTACCAAATTACATTGAGTTAATGCATCTGATAATGGGTTATTTAAAATTTGTGACCATTTAATTGGTTTTAAATTTATAGGTGTTTTATATATGCCAATATGTTTTTTACTGAGAGTTGATTCCATTTTATTAATTGTATATTGAAATAATTGATAAGATTCAAATGTTACCATTTCAAGCTTTCTTTTTTGATAGTAAATTGATTTTAAACCAACCACCGATCCTGTAGATTTAAATAACCTATCAACATCTTCTTTTGAATCAATTGTTAGTATCTCATTTTCATTTATTAATTGTATTAATTTTGAATTCCATTCAAGTGGTAATTGAATTATATCCAACATTTTAATATTTATTGATTTTTTAATTTTTTCATACTGTTCATTATTGTTTACATATTTAAATATTGTATTCCTAATAAAATTCAATGCTACTTTATCTAATTGCCATTTTTTTCTTTTATATTCATTTGAAAATAATTCTAAAAATTTAATAAAATTATTAATATCAAGTTGGTCACCACCACCATCACCATCACCATCACCACCATCAGCACCACTATCTTTACAACCCTTAATAATAAAACCTTTTATTATATTTAAAATATTATTTGTATTTAGTTTGTTGAAATTATTTAATTTTAATATTTCATTTTCTTCAACTAATTCAAAATAATTATAATAGTATAATCTATATAATTTTCTTGAATTTGTAGTTTCAACTAAAAATTTAAATAATTGTTGATTATTATTATTATTTTGACTTTTAATTAATAAAATTTCATTTGTTATTAAATCAATATCATTTTGAGTTTTTGTATTTTTTATTAAATTAATTTTAAAAAATAACTTAAATAATAGTTCAATTATATCAGTAGTTATATTCTTTGAATGTTTCGATTTAATAAATGAATCCATTATCATTGAAAAATATTGAATTGAATTTTCATTTTCAATTTCTTTTAAAATTGAATTATTAAAATAACCAATATCTATCATTTTGGTTAACACTTTTATTGGATAGCAAGATAAAAAGAAGAGTTTTGGTGATGAAGCTTGAAATATTTCAATTTTATTTGCATCTATTTTTAAAGTATCCAAAAGATAATAAAGAACTTCACAACTGGAATTACCATATAAATAAAATATATCCATTTTACTAAAAGTCATTTTATTACCTAATTTCAAATAATTTTCATGTAGTTTCATTAGAATTGGAATAGGTATTGATCTCCTAATAAACTGTAAGAAATTTTCACCATCAACACTTGCACGATATGGTTCATTTACCAAGATCTCTATGATTCTGTATCTTTTATATAGTAATGCATTGTTAATTGGATTGGTTGATAACACATGTTCACTTCTTTTCTCCAATAATAATTTAAATAGTTCAATTGCAATCTCATTATCAACCTTTGTTTGCATTTTTTTGCCTTCTGGTGTGGTTGTAATTCTTGTGAATGAGGATGCCTTAATTAATTCTCTCACTCCTTTTGGTGATATCTGTATGAATTCATTTTTATTAATTTTATATCTTATTAATTCAAATAAATTTTTTTGAACCATCCATTCTAATGATATTATAAATTTAAATTTCATTCTACTTTCTAGGTTAAGGTATATAATATTACTACATTCTATGTTCATACTACTTAAATTTTCAAAAATTTGATTATTTAAATAAACATTACGATAAACTTTCCAAAATAATATTTCATTATTTTTATTATATTCATTATTAATTTCCATTATTTAATAATTATAATCTTTTGATAAAAAAAAAAAAAAAAAAAAAAAAAAAGAAAGAAAAACTGATAAAAAAAAAAAAAGTTAGAAAAAATTAAGAAATTTAAAAAAAAAGAAAAAATATCTTTTTTTATTTTTATTTTATTTTATTTTATTTTTTAAAATAAGATATTTTTGTGAAAAGTGTTTAAATGAAATTAAAAAAAAAAAAAAATAACTGAACTTCTCAAAAATTTTATTTTTTTTATTTTTTTTTTATTTATTTTATTGTTTTATTCATTTTATTTTTATTTTTATTTTTTTTAAATGAAGTATTCTGTTTTTTTTTTTTTAAATTGATTGACATTTTGATTGAAATTATACTCTGGTAAATAAAACAAAACTATTTTTAAAATTAATCTCACCTTCCAATTTGTTTGTTGCCATGTTTCGCTTTGATCACATTTTGATTTTTTTTTCCTTTTTTTTTTAATTTTCAATTTTTTTTTTATTTTTTTCATTTTTTTATGAAAATTTTTGGTAACCATCGCATCGCGTGATTAAAACGTTTTAATTAATATTTTTTTGAATTATTTTTTTTTTTAAATTTTTTTTTTTTTTTTTTTTTGCGCACATTTATAACTATTAATAACAATTTAACCTTACAACTTTGTTTTATTTATATTTATATTTACTGGGTTTCCTTTTCTATAAAAAAAAAAATAAAAAAATAAAAAAAAAAAATAAACACCAAAAAAAAATAAAAAAATAAAAAAATAAAAATAAAAAAAAAATAAAAATATAAATATAAAAAAATAAAAAAATATTTAAAAAAAAAAAACCCTTTTTTCAGTAATATTATTTATAATTGCATACAATTATAATGAATAAAATAAGTGATACAATAATTATTACCTCTACATCAAATGAAGATGAAGTAGATAATAATAACAATAATAATAATTTAAAAGAAATTGATCGCTCACCTAGAGTGAATAATAATAATAATAATATTTTGACCAATGTAAATAATAATAAAAACAATACTATTACTAGTAGTGGCGGTAGTGATAGTAGCAGTAGTAGTAGTAATAATAATAATAATAAAATAAAAAAAAGTAAAAAACATAAAGAAAAAGAACACATGGATTCAATCGTTAAATTATATTCTGGTAAATTTGATTCTTGGATGGTGATTTGCCATCTTTTTAAATATAGGGATAACCCAGGTATAGTTGATTTTTTATGTAATAAAATGTATAATTTAGAAGATAAAGATATTGATTTCTATATAACCCAACTTTGGTAAGTTTAATAATATTTCAAAAATTATTTATATTAATATATATATTTTTCAAAACAAAAAAAAAAAAAAAAAAAAAAAAAAAAAAAAAAAAAAAAAAAAAAAAAAAGAATAAAAAAAATTTTTGCCAACACTTTTTTTTTTTATTACTTAATTTAATTAACTAATTATTTATTATAATTATTATTATTTAGTATATTATTAATTAATCAACCACATGATCAAAAAGCATCATTTTCATCATTAGCAAGATTTATCTTGGATAGATGTGCAAGTTCATTTAGGTTTGCAATAAAAGCATATTGGATTTTTCAAGCATTTGAAGAGGATGGAGAGAAAAATTTATTCAGTATTGAAGGTAGTGTATATTTGCATTCACCTTCAACATCACCAAAAGATGTACCAATGTATAGTAATGATCAAATAGTTCCTATAGATTTAGATAAAATATATAATCAAAGCCAATATGATGATGATGATTTCGATCTGTCTGATGATGATGGTGGTTTTGAAATAATAAAAAAAAATGACCATCATTATGAAAATGATCATCATATTGAAAATGATCCTAAGAAAGATATAAATAGCAATAACAATAATAATAATAATATTAATAATAATAATAGTAATAATGATGATAATAATAATAATGAAATTTTGCCAAATGAAAATAGCGATAATAGTATAAATGATGAAAACAACCAATATGGAAATAGTAATAATAATAATAATATTAGTGGTGAAAATGATAATATAAAAATCGATATAAATAGTCAGAATAAGAGTGATAGTAATATAGAAACATTAAATTCAACATTATGCGAAGAAACAAAGACATCACCAATAAAGGATGATATGGAAAATAATAATAATAATAACAATAATAATAATAATAATAATAATAATAATAATAATAATAATAATATTAATAATAATAATATTAATAATAATAATATTAATAATAATAATAATATTAATTATGGACATATTAATGGATCATTATCAACATTGGATGGAATTGGTCAACCATATATATCACAACCAAATGATCCAATTGAAAATATTACACAAATTTTAAAAAGAAATAGAATTATTTATAAAAAAGTTGAAGAGAAAAAAGAATTGGCAACTAGATTAAGAGAATTTTGTGAAATGTCTGTAATTACTTGTTCTAGACCTTTAATTACAAGACCAAGAACATCTTCATTACCTTCACCATTAATAAGTTATAATAGTGGTAAAATAGGTGGTAATTACCATAAAATTTTATCACCATCCTCAGTTGATTCAACTTCACTAATTAGTGAGGATGATAAAATCATTGAGAAAGAAGAAGAAGATAATGTTGTTGAAGATGATGATGATGATGAGGTTAACAGTGAAGATTTTATACCAACTGCCACAACAACAGCAACAACAACAACAACAACAATACCAAATCACCTTTCAAAAACTACATCTGGTGTTGGTATCAATAGTAATTCAAGTACACCAATCAATATAAATAGTGCAGGAGCAGGTGCAGGTGGTGGTGGTGAAATTAATCATATCGGTTATGATGATATCTCTTATTTGGATAAATGCAAAACTCCACCTGCTGAATCAAAATTATCTGATCATGATTTCGAATTTGAGCTTTCAAAAAGTCATAGATGTGATTATTTAAATGATATCCTTTCTTTTATTCAAAAATTAGCTCACATTTCTAAAATTTTATTACCAATTCCGATCGATTTAAGACGTATGTAAAAAATTATAGGAAAGGAAAAAAAAAAAAATTAAAAATTATTAATAATAATTATTATTATTTTTCAGAGGCAAAATTAAAACATGAAATTAGTTTATTAAATATTAATTTACCATTAGGATTATATGTCCCATTATGGCAAAGTTCAAATCATCATTGTGTTGTTAGAATTCCACCAGAAGAAGTAAAGATATTGAATTCAAGGGAAAGAGTACCATTTTTATTAGTATTGGAAGTGATTGAAAGTGAACATGAAGCATTATCAAGTAATATATTTGAAGTTGTTTCATCTTATCTTCAATATACAACAGGTAATAGTGCTTTAAAGAAAGATGATATCAAACGTAAATATTACTCTGAGAAATTTAAGAAAAGCTTTTTAAATTCTTCAATAAATTCTACAATTAGTAATTCTAGTGATAGTTGTACAACTGAAACAACAACAACAAGTCCTGTAGCAACATCACCAACATTACCAATAAATATTCCACATTCAAAATTAATTAATGATGGATCAAATTCAATAAGTAAATCATTACCAGTTACACCAACTCAATCAACAGTTTTAAATAATTTAATTTCAACTTCAACAGCAATATCACCACCATCACAACAACAACAATTGCCATCACCATCCAATACTACTACTACTACAACAACAACAACAACAAATACTAATAATACAACAACAACAACAACAACAACAACAACAACATTATCAACATCACCAACAAATGAAAAAATTTTAAATGAAAATAAACAAAATTCATCACCATTTGGTGAATCATGGCAAGAAAAGATTGAACGTTATAAAAAGATATCACCATTTGGTGATTATCCAAATTGGAGATTATATTCAGTGATTGTTAAAACTGGTGATGATTGTAGACAAGAACAAATGGCAGTACAATTAATTAGTAAATTTGACGAGATTTGGAAAGAAACAAGGCTACCTTTATATCTAAGACCTTACTCGATATTGGTAACAAGTAGTGGTGGTGGTATCATTGAAACTATTCCCGATACAATGAGTTTACACAATTTAAAGAAATCAACACCAGGTTTTACGACCCTATTAAATTATTTCAAATCAACCTATGGCGATCCAAGTGGATTAAGATTCCGTACAGCTCAATCCAACTTTATTGAATCAATGGCAGCTTACTCAATAGTTACCTATATCTTACAAATTAAAGATCGTCATAATGGTAATATTTTAATTGATAAGGAAGGTCATATTGTTCATATCGATTTTGGTTTCATCCTATCCAATAGTCCTGGTAATATTTCCTTTGAATCTGCTCCTTTCAAATTAACTCAAGAATTGGTCGATGTTATGGGTGGTATTCAATCTGGTCAATTCCAATACTTTAAGGTTTTATGTGTCCGTGGTTTAATTGAGGCTAGAAAACAAGTGGATAAAATCATATCTCTCATTGAAATTATGATGTCTGGTCCAAAAATGTCTTGTTTTGTTGGTGGTAAAGAAGTAATCGAACAATTGAAAGCACGTTTCTTTTTAGATGTAAATGAACGTGAATGTTCAACTTTAGTAGAGAATTTAATTTCTTATTCAATTGATCACTTTAAAACTCGTTACTATGATAAATATCAGTCATGGTTAAATGGTATATATCAATAAATATTCTCTCTTTTTAATAATCAATTGTTTATAAAAATAATAATAATTATTCATTAACTATAATAATAATTATTATTTATTATTCAAATTTTAAATTAAAATAAATAAAAACAAATAAATAATTAATTGATCAAATAAATAAAAAAAAAAAAAAAAAAAAAAAAAAAAAGGTTTTAATAATAAATGAAATTAATTTTTTTTTTACATGAAATATTACTTTTTATTTATTTATTTATTGGTTAATTAAAATTTTATTTATTTATGTAATTACATTGGGTTCATTTCTACCAGTATAATGATTTAATTTTGAAATTTCAACAAGTGCAATATGAATTAAAGATTTAAGATGAGTTTGAACATCATTATTTAATTGAGTAGGTTGAGTTTCATATTTATCGAAATAAACACGAACTGTGGCACCAGTTGAACCAGTACCACTTAAACGATAGATAATTCTTGAGCCATCAGTGAAAATGATACGAAGACCTTGATGAGAGGAAACTGAACTATCAATTGGATCTTTATATTCAAAATCATCACAAGATGCAATTTCATATTCCAAAGAATCAGAGATACCAGTGAATTTCTTACCAATCAATTGTTTGGATTCAATTTGTTGAGAAACATGTTTCATCATTGCTTCGGCTGGAGCAGTGTCAATTTCTTCATAATCGTAACGAGAATAATAGTTTCTACCATATTTTGCCCAATGTTGTTTGACAATCTCTTCAATGGAAACAAAGTTCTTATCATTGGTTGATTGATTATGATGAGTTAAAATTTGTAACCAACAAATGATAGCCCAAATACCATCTTTTTCACGAATATGATCAGAACCAGTACCAAATGATTCCTCACCACAAATTGAGAGGGTACCAGCATCCATAAGGTTACCAAAGAATTTCCAACCTGTTGGTACTTCAAAGAATGGAACCTTTAAATCAGTGGCAACTCTTTCCAAAGCTGCACTTGTTGGCATTGAACGAGCTAAACCTTTTAATCCACCCTTATTGAAATATGGGATTGCTTTGTAATTTGAAGCTATAACTGCAACGGAATCGGATGGATTAAGGAAGAAACGTTTACCAAGGATCATATTTCTATCACCATCACCATCAGAAGCACAACCCATATCAAATTCGCCATTATTCATTTTCTTTACCAAAAGTGGTGCATAGGTTAAATTTGGATCTGGATGACCACCATTGAAGTCCTGGGATGGATTACAATTGATGAGACAACTCTCTGGGATACCTAACTCATCTGTGAAAATTCTTTTGCCATAGGCACCAGTGACGCCACTCATTGCATCGAAATTGAATGTGAAATTTGGATGATTCTTTACAAACTTTCTAATTCCATCAAAGTCAAAGATGGTTTTCAATAGGGAAACATAGTCATCTGCACTATCAATAACCTCTATAACGAATTCACCATCATTCCATTCATAAGTTTTAAGCAAACCCAAATTGTCGACACTTACATTTCTAGTAGTCTTAATTTGTGTGATTGATGTGGTATGTTTATAGATTGCATTGGTGATTGATTCTGGAGCTGGACCACCATTGGACATATTATATTTAATACCAAAATCACCATTTGGACCACCTGGATTATGTGATGCTGTTAAAATGATTGCACCCAATGCTGAACGAGCACGAACGATTGCAGAGATTGCTGGTGTTGAAAGTAAACCATATCTTCCTACTAAAATCTTTCCAACTCCATTGGCTGCTGCAATTTGAAAAATTAATTGAATAGCATCATTATTGTAGTAACGACCATCACCACCAACAACAATAGTTGATCCTTTTAATTTATCTTCTGGTAAAGCATTGAAAATTGATTGAACAAAGTTACCAAGGTAATTTGTCTTCATTACTTCAGTTACTTTTTTTCTTAAACCAGATGTACCTGGTTTTTGACCTTCAAATGGTTGGGTCGGTATAATATTTACTTTAAATGTTTGTTTGAACATATCTTTATTTAAATTCTATATATATATATATAAATTTTTGTTTATACAGTGATTATAAAATAAAAAATAATGAATTAAAAAAAAAAATAAAAAAATAATAAAAAAAAAAAAGTGGGGTTTTTTTGATTTAAAAAAAAATAAAAAAATAAAAAAATAAAAAAAAAAATTAAAAAAATAAAAAAAAATTTCTAAATTTTAATATAAAATTAAAATATTAAAAAGGGAATTTGTAAATTGATTTATGTTTTTTTTTTTTTTTTTTTTTTTGTAATAATTTTTTTTTTTTTTTTTTTTTATTTGTGTAAACATTAGTTTTAAGTAAAATATTTTATATGCAAATATTTTATTTTAACTTTTTTTGGTAAAAAATAAATAAATAAAAAAATTTTAATTTAATAAAAAAAAAAAATTACAAAAAAAAAGGTATCAAAAATGTTAAACCATCAGAATTCCCACTAATAATTTGTTTTTTATTTATTTTATTTTTTTTTTTTTTAATTTTTTTTTTTTTTTGATATCTTTTTTTTTTTTTTTTTTGATATCTTTTTTTTTTTTTTTTTGATATCTTTTTTTTTACGAACCAGTAAAAAAAAAAAAAAAAGAACGATGAGTCAATTGTTTTGTTTTTTGTTTAGAAAAAATATTTTTTAATTATTTTTAATTTTAATTTTATTTTACTACCTTATATGTGTATTAAAATAATAATGAATCCATTTACAGATTATCAAGTACAATTTTTTGAAAGAATAAAATTGAAACCAAGAATAATTGAATCATTAGATGATATTTCAGAAGTTTTAGTAGCTTGTTCAAAAGTATTTACATTTGAAAATTTAGATATCATAAGTAATACTCAAGAAGCATTAACAAGAAAAGTTTTAATAAAACAAGTTTTAATTAATAAACAAGGTGGATTATGTTATAAAGCAAATACTTTATTATATTATTTCCTTTTAGATTTCGGTTTAAATGTTCACCAAACTAGAGCAACTTGTGAAAATCAAGGTATTTTTCTTTTTTTTTTTTTATTTCATTTTATTTTATTTTATTTTATTTTATTTTATTTTATTTTATTTTTAGTTTTAGTTTTGTTAATAAATATTTTTTTTTTTTTAAAGAGAGTCATAGTCGTTGGAATATTGGCCATGGTCATATGATTAATATATTGAATTTTGAAAATAAATTATATGTAATGGATGTTGCATTTGGATGTAATTTATCATTAAGGCCAGTACCAATTACAGATGATGGTAGTGAAGTTATTGAATCTTGTATTGGATTATATAGAGTTATTAAAAGAGAAAATATAGTTGCTGGAGTATATCATTATACACATATTTTAGAACATAGAAAACCAGATACTTATTTAATTGAATCTGCAAAGAATTGGGTAATTGGTTATGCATTTGATCCTTTATTAATTTGTAAAAATGATGGTGATGATGATGATGATGATAATAATAATAATAATAATACTCATCAAACTCAAATTCAACAATTAGTAATAGATGATCCAAATAAAGATTTTTGTGTAAAGCCATTAGCAACTAAATTAATAAATAATACAGATAATAATAATAATAATAATTCAATAGCGACATTAACCTTAAATTCATTCACACTTACAAATTGTAAAACTGGCGAAAAAATTAAAACAAATTTTGATAATGATAATTTATTTGAACAATTTAATCAACATTTAATTTCAATTTTTAATTTACCACCTTTAAAAATTATACCTCAAATATTTTTAAATCAAACATCAAATTTTCCTATAAATAATTTAAATAGTTAAATAATAAGATTTAAAAAAAAAAAAAAAAATTTTTAAAAAAAATAAATTAATTAATAATTTTTATTTCTTTCGATATATCTTATTTAATAAAAACAAAAAACTGCGAAAAAAATAAAAAAAATAAAAAGAATTAATTGTTCTAAAAATGAAAA
>NC_007091.3:1623906-1626406 GCF_000004695.1 Dictyostelium discoideum AX4
TAACTTTTTTTATTACTTTTTGGGTCACTATCTTTTTTTGGTCAAAAAGCAAGATTTTTTTTATGTTACAATCTTTTTTTGGTAATAACTTTTTTTATGTAAAATAAAAAATAAAAAAAAAAAATACCCCAAAAAAGGGTCGGAATAGAAGGAGTTTAAAAACATTGCTGACATCATTGATTGACGGTTAAAAAATAAAATTAAAAAAAAAAAAAAAAATTTAATGTAAAATTAACAAAAATATGATTCCGAACTTTTTTGGGTAATTCCGAGCTTTGGTATAAGATTTTTTCGAATTCTTATTATTATTTTTTTTTTATTTAACTTTTTTTTTTTTTTTTTTTTTTTCATATTTTATTTTAGTCTAATAAAAGTTTAAAAACAAATATATATATATAAACAAATAAAAAATGGAACCAAATCCAATATTTAGCGAATTTCAATTAGAATTTTTTAAAAGAATTAAAATGCAACCAAAATCAATAGAAACATTAAATGATGTTTCAGAAGTGATGAGTGGTTGTGCACAAATTTTTTCATTTGAAAATTTAGATGTAGTTGCAAATACAACTGAACCTTTAAATAGAGAAGTGATAATTCAACAACTTGTAAATAATAAACAAGGTGGATTATGTTATAAAATTAATTCTGTATTTTATTATTTTATTAAAAGTTTTGGTTTTAATATTTATCAAGTTAGATGTTGTGTTGAAAATCAAGGTATGTTTTTTTGGTTAAAAAAAAAAAGTTGAAAAAAAAAAAAAAAATTTTATTAACAAATTTTTAAAAAAATAAAAAATAAAAAATAAAGAAACACATGATTGTTGGCAAATTAATGGTGCACATATTATAAATATAATTGAATATGAAAATAAAAAATATTTAGCAGACGTTGCATTTGGATGTAATTTATCATATGAACCAATTCCATTTTCAGAAGAGATTATTGAATCATGTACAGGTTTATATCGTATTCGTAAAGTTGATAATATTATTAGGGATATTAAATATACATATCTTTTAGAATTTAAAAAACCAGATTCATTTTCACCAGAATCTGCTCGTTTATGGACCAATGGTTATGCATTTGATCCATTGGTAAAAGCAATTGATATTGATGAAAATGATAAAATTGATAGTCATGCAACTCAAATTCAACAATTAATTATTGATGATCCAACAAAAGAATTTAGTGTTAAACCTTTAGCTACAAAAGTTGTAAACAATGAATCAATAGCAACTTTAACCTCAAATTCATTCACTTTAACAAATTGTAAAACTGGTGAAAAAACAAAAGTTACCTTTGATATCAATAATGAAATCAAACAATTAGAACAATTTAATCAACATTTAATTTCAATTTTTAATTTACCACCTTTAAAATTTTTACCAAAAATTTAAAAATAATATGAAAATAAAAAAATAAAAAAAAAATAAAAAAAAAATAAAAAAAATAAAAAAAAAAAAACAATTGATTCGTGTCTGAAAGTGTGGATTTAAAAAAGAATCTAAATTTTAATTCAGGAATCTTCTTTTTTTAGAAAATGTTTGTGCAATAATTTATTTTTTTTTTTATTTTTTTAATTTTTTTTTTTTTATTTTTAATTTTAAAAGAAAAAAAAAAAAAAAAAAACAAAAAAAAATAAAAAAAATAAAAAAACCATATTTTTTTTCAACCTTTTACAACAGATATATCTAAAAAAAAAAAAAAAATAAAAAAAAATAAAAAAAATAAAAAAAAAAAAATGGAAGCAATTTCAATATTTTCAGATTATCAATTACAATTTTTTAAAAGAATTGGAATGAAACCAAAACCAATTGAAACATTAGATGATGTTTCAGATGTAATGAAAGCATGCTCAAATGTATTTTCTTTTGAGAATTTAGATATTGTATCTAATTCATGTGAACCTTTAAATAAGGATGTATTAATAAAACAAGTAATATGTAATAATCAAGGTGGACTATGTTATAAAATCAACACTTTATTATATCATTTTCTTTTAGAATTTGGTTTCAAAATTCATATAATTAGAGGTAGTGTTGAAAATCAAGGTATGTGAATAAAAATTAATTTTTAAAAATATTTTTTTTTTTTTTTTTTTTTTTTTTTTTTTTTTTTATTAATAATTGTTTACATTAATAATTTTATAGAAACTCATTCAGATTGGAATATTCCAACTGGTCATATGATTAATATAATTAATTTTGAAAATAGGTTATATGTTGTTGATGTTGCATTTGGATGTAATCTTTCATTGAGACCAATTCCAATTACAGATGATGGTAGTGAAGTAGTTGAATCCTGCACAGGTTTATATCGTGTTCGTAAAGTTGAAAATTGTGTTTCTGGAAAATATAATTATACACATATTCTAGAACATAGGAAATTGGATAGTTTTTTAATTGAATCTGGAAAGACCTGGGTGACAGGTTATGCATTTGATCCATTATTAATTGTTGATAATAATAATAATAATGAAAAAACAACCCACCAAAC